>NW_015163643.1:79132-91841 GCF_001447785.1 Gekko japonicus | reverse complement strand
CGAGGAGAGCCCGAAGCTGACAGGCGGCGAGCAGCAGAAGAAGCTGCTCAGCTGAGGCTGCCGCCGCCGCCGCCGCAGCTGCTGGACTCAACCATCCCTTCCCACAGAGAGGGGAAAGAGACTGGAGCAGCACAGAGGCGGCAGCAGTAGCAGCGAGCGCACGCCTCAAAGCCCAAGGCAAGCCAGCAGCCTTCTCGCAGCCCTCCACATCTCAGAAAGGCGGGGGGCGGGGGGGCACACACACACAGAAGAAACGGAAAGGTGTCCTTGGGGGCTTTCTCCTCGGGGAAGGAGCTCGTCTTTTTTCACACAGCGGCAGCTGAGGCAGGAGCGGGGCATTCACGCGGGAAGGTGGATTCGAGACCAGTCCCTCGCCCTGCCGCGAAGCGTGCCGGATGGCTTGGTGGCGCTGCCTCTCCGCTCCTCGTCTGGCCCGCCTCGCGGGGCTGTTGTGAGGGAGGGAAAGATGTCAAGCACGTGACACCGTCAAAAACACCACCGACGAATCACAACACCGAGACTCTCTGACCCTCCCTCCCCCACCTTGGCTAAAACCAGGCTCTTCTTAGGGCTTGGTGGCAAGAGGAAGGCGGCCAAAGCCTCTCCAGAGGGTTCAGAGGCTCTTTCCCGCCGGCGCCATGCCCCGCGGCGCACCCAGGGACATGGCCTTGCAATCCTAATCAGGGAGTCCAAGAAGGGCCGCCTGGCCTGGCAACCGGGGGGTAGGCACCCGGCGACTGGGTCCTGGCTGCCTGCCGGCTTCTTCCAAGAGAGGAAGGGTCTCCAGCCATGCGGGGGGGGGGACAAGCCCGCTGGCCTTACCGCCCCCCCACCCCCCAGCCTTGGTCTTTTTGTACGCTTATTACTCCAACCCCAAGGACACTGTCACAAGCGGCCCTGGTACCTTTGAACCTGGACCAGGTCACTGTGACGGCTGAGTGGAGGGAATCAGAAGACAGCCATTTTAAAATGCGAATGGCCAGTCCAGTTATGAGGCCGTCTTCACACGTGACGTTTTAGATCTCGCTCGCTCTCTTCGTCGTTGCTTTCTTTTCTGCACCTGCAAAGTTCACGTGACTTCACCTGGGTTAACAAGCATCCCGACTTCGCGGGCGGGGCGGGCTGGGGAGAGGCTTCTGAGGCTGGGAGTAAAGGGGACTTCCAAGTAGACCCGCTTGGAATGGTTCCCACACAGGGCAACCCCCAAGAGCCCTTGCCGGTACGGGGAGGGGAAGTCCCACTCAGTAGGATTCTGAGTAGACCCGGTCAGGATTGCTCTGTTGGTCGCTCATCGGACAAAAGGGCAAACATCTATTTCGGGGTCGGGTAAGAATAGGCAACCCAGTCCCTAAAGTCCACTGGGAGAGGCAGTGTGCTGCTAGGACAGGCTTATCTGTGAGACGACCAGTTCTCCATAGATGAGGTAAAAGCAGGCTGTGACGCCACTGGGGATCACTTCTAAGGCATTTGCGGGTGGGATGGCTTCAGAGCAGCTGCAATGTGCTTGCTTGCGCTCCTACATTCGTTTCAGGGCAAAAATAGATCCTCTTGAGGGAATTATAAGACCAGGAGTCTCCACGACGAATGGTATCTAGAATCACTGCTTCTTCTTTTTTTTATCCCCCCCCCCCCCCCCCCCCCCCCGCGGACCGGGTCTAGTGGCACCGAGAAGAATTTCTTCCCTTAAATCCTGCCTGGCTAGGGCAGTACTGAGAAAGGGGGTGTCTTCTAAACGGACCCTAAATACAAAGACTCGTATTTTAGAACATCACTTGGTTCGTTGGAATAAACTATAGCGTCACCTGGTTGGAAAAGAGCGGTTTGCTTTTATGCCATCTTAAAAAAGAGATCAAGAGTGTCAACTTTTTTTCTATTTCCCTTAAAAAAAAAAGCTTTTAAAAAAAAGCATCTCAGCTTCCTTGGTTTGATTTCAGGAGAAATCGAAAATTCTAAAGCCACTTAATACATTAGAATGCGTCTTACTTCCTAACTAATGCCCGTTGCTACCTGTGTCGGTAATTAAAACACGAAAGATCACAGGACAGAAACAAAACCAATGGCGATCAGGAGATTCAAGGTTGTAATTAGTCACTGATGATAAATTCTATTTCTTGGTAAAATATGCAAAGCTGTTTCCTCGTTGTATTTTGCGGGAACGAGTGGGAATGATCACTCAACAATGTAGGCTGACTTTGTTAATAGGCTTGTATTCATATATTAATATCGCTGTGGTTGGGGGGGAAGAAAAAAAACTTCGGCTAATGTGGAATCTGAGGGAAAGATGTGACTCTGCTGCCATCTAGCGACCATAGTGTTCTCTATAATGACTGTCGAAGCTTTCCTCAAAGCTGGCGTATAAATTGGAGGCACATTTCAGTCCTAGCCGAAAACCTTTGCATTATGGTCGCGGAGAGTAAAAGTAAGAATACTGTCTCCCAAGCCATGGTGGGACCCTGTTTGGTGTTTATTTGCAAAGAAATTGCTATGTATGTTCTTCCTGAATTGAAGGAGGCAAATCCATATATCAAAGTCATGTATGAAACTGCCTTATATTGAATCAGACCCTTGGTCCATCAAAGTCATTATTGTCTATTCAGACTGGCAGGAGCTCTCCAGTGTCTTGGGAAGAAGTCCTGCATGCCAAGCAGATGGTCTCATCAGGAGCGATTCAATACATCAATTCCAACCTATGGAGAATGGTGGCACCTTCCCGTAGCACCAGCTGAATAGGTGCCAAGGATTGAACAGTAAATCATACAGAGACACAGTGAGCTTCCTTCTCTGTTGGTGAGTACTTTAGGCCTTTAATCAATGTAATTTTTTTGTGACACAAAACCAGTGCTTTCACAGCATATCAGAAAGTTTGGAACTCGTCCATAGTGTAGTTCACAGAAGAAAGTTTGAAAATCAGAAACCTATCAGTCATTCATTTTCCTATTGTCCTGATACTTATCAATTTACTTTATCCTTTATTTTATTTAAACATTTCTGTGCAACCCTTATTCCCAGCTAAAGGGTCCTCAAGGTGGCAAACATTAAAATATTTCAAGCGTTAAAACAGTGTTTAAAATACCAATCTATATAAAATATGTAAACAATTAAATAAAGCATATAAGCACATGGACACATATAGGCACACAAACAGGGAGGAAAGCTAATAAAGGTTAGTGAGGGAACACCAAACCAAACAAAAAAGTCTTCATCTCCAGCAGAAGACAACAATAGAGGGAGACAGATAAATCTCCCAGGGGTGGGAGTTGAACAATTTCAGTACCTTGAGCAAGAGGGTCCTTTCTCAGTTTGCCATCCGTCTAGGCTCAGATGGCGAGGGAACCCAAAGCAGAGCCTCTGAAGATGACCACAGTGGTCAGGAAGGTTCATATGGGAGTAGGTGGTTCTTAAGGTATGCTGGTCCCAAGCCATATACAGCTTTAACGGTCAATACCAGCTGCGGTGGCTCAAGTGGTTAAGACGCTGAACTGCAGACTGTGGAAGGTCAGTAGTTCAGCAGTTCAAGACCCGGGTGCCGCAAGACGGGGTGAGCTCCTGCTCTAGTTCCAGCTCCTGCCAACCTAGCAGTTCGAAAGCAAGAAATTGCAAGTAGATAAATTGCAAGTAGTAAATAGGTACCACTTCGGTGGGAAGGTAACAGCGTTCCGTGCACCTTTGTGTTTAGTCATGCCGGCCACATGACCACGGAAACGTCTTCGGACAGCGCTGGCTCTTCGGCTTTGAAACGGAGATGAACACCGCAACCCTAGAGTCGAATTCGACTGGCTTTCAAGCAAGGGAACCTTTACCTTTACCAGCCCCTTGAACTGGGTCTGGAAGCAAATTGGGAGTGCACATGGAATTAGATTGGAGTGATATGGTCCCTAGACCCCAGTCCAGCCACCATTCTATACCAGCCTATACTAGATGGCCTTCAAGGACAGCCCCATACAGATCACTTTTTTTTTACCATCAAGTTTTCAAGAGACAGTCAAAGGTGTTTTACCATTCCCTCCTGTGTTACAATCAGTGTTCCCTCTAAGCTGTGTAGTCTTGTGAGCAACAATTATACTTTGTGAGCTAATGACATTAAAGTTGTGAGCGAGTGATCTGGCTGCTGCATAAATTAGTTTGTTCTGGAGCCATCCTTCCTGAGCTAAGATAAATATGAGTGAGCTGGAGGTTAAAAAACTGTGAGCTAGCTTACACTAAATCAGCTTAGAGGGAACACTGGTTACAATCCTAGTGTTTTTGGTGGTCTCCCTTCCAAATACTGACCAGAGCCGACCATACTTAGCTTCCAAGATCTGACAAGGTTGGGCTAGCCTGGGTAAAGGTATTACACTGATCTAATCTAGATGTTACCATGGCATGCACTACATTAGCAAGATTCTTCCTGCCCAGGAAGGGCTGCAGTTGCCTCACCAGCCAAAGCTTGTGAAAGGCATCTCTGGTCACTGCTGCCATCTGTTTATCCAGGTCCAGCTGTGTCCCCAGTCTATGAACTTGATCCTTTAGGGGAGTGCAACCCCATCTAGAATAGGAGGTATCCCAATTCCTGGGCAAAACCTTCTCTCTACGTAGCATTTTCTTTTTGTTGAGATTAAGTTTCAGCCTGTTAACCTTCATCCATCCCCAAACCATCTCCAGGCATGTGTTCATGGTTTCCATGGCCTGAAAGGGCCAGATAGAGTTGAGGGTCATCTGTGTATTGCTGGCAATTCAGCCCAAATCTTTGGATGACTTCTCCCAGTGGCTTCATGTAGATGTTAAAAGCACTGGGGGACTGGAACGTCTCAGGACCCAAGAAACCAAGAGGCCAAGCAGCAGTCTCCATGCACCATACTCTGAAGCCTACCTTTGAGGTAGGACCAACTGCAAAATGGTGGGTCCCAGTTCCAGCCCTGAAATCCAGTCCAAAAGGATACAATGACAGACGATACCAAAAGCTACCAAGAGATCCTGGAGAATTAACAGAGCTGTACTTGCCCCGTTCATCGCCCAGCACAGGCCATGCACCAGGGTGACCAAGGCCATTTTGGAATGGATCTAAACCATCTCCTTCATTCAGGAATCCCTGAAGGTGCCCAGCTACCACTCAGTCACCTTGCTTGAGAATGGTACTAGACTTGTGCACAGGATTTTGTTTTATTTCTTTGGTTTTTCTTAGTAATTCCAATAGGAGTTGTTTTGCTATTGGCCTGTTTCCGATGGTTTTGTTTCATTATTGTTTCTTTCATGATTGCTGTTTCATTGTCAAATTCTATTTCATTATTGTTTCCTACTTGTAGTAAGAATGGGAATATAAATATTTTCATATATAGGTTTTTCCTTCTTGATTGCTCATATTCATATTTCTCTGGTTTTTATAGATTTATTCTTTAAGTAATATTTTATTAGGATGTTACAAAGGCCTGTTATATAGAAGGCTTTCCTCTTGTAGGTCTGATATTGCTAGCAGACAACATAATCGGTACAAAGTTCATGATTCTGTAGTTCTTAGGGCAAACCTTTCAATGTCTGGGTCAGATAGGATTTTAGTCTCATATCAGTAATGAATACTTTTGTTTGGGGAAGAACAAGCTTTAGCCGATATGCCTTGGGTCATGTCAAGTAAATATGTGATGCTATTGCATAGGCACACCTTTCTTACATTTGACCAATAAGGAGATTTTTATGTAAATGTTGTTTAAGTTTTTGTAACCAATTATGCCTTTAGAATATTATTCCCATGATGATGATATGATGATGTCAGTCCATGTATAAAATATCATGTATTTCCTGAATATGTTCAGAATATGCTCAAGAAGAAGATGAAGAAGAAAAAGAAGAAAGTTGTCAATTTTTGGTTAACTATTTGGTCTAATTATTTTCCTATTATTGCTTTACAACTGTTGACCCTATAACCTTAACTTGTTATTTAGTGTCACTTTGCATATCTAGCCTTACTATGGAGTTCATCAATAAAGAGAGTATCTTTGAATAGGCACAGAGTCCTTCCCCCTCATTCACAGTTTACGCCCCACAATTTTATCAGTCATACTAGGCAGATTTACAATGAGTTCTCCCATCATTAATAGGAGGAACTGAATCTTTAATAAAGATATACACACAAATGTGTCAAGAATACAGGAATACAGAAGGAAGATCAGTGGGAGATCATGGAGACATTAGTACTTACTGACTGGAAGAAATTACTGTAGCAGGAGGTATTTGGCTTAAAGAAATACAGATCCAGAAATGGAATGTTTGTAATAGAGAAATAGCCATCAAACTGCAGAAGACCAGATTTCTAGTAAGCAAGGACTTCTACTTGAATTTTAGAGTATGATTTAATTATGTTTGCTAACACCTGATACTTCAGGGTGGTTGAGACCACCCTTGTAATGAAGCAACACATAAACATTGTTGACATTTGAAGGGAGACAGACCTCTTCCTTAGCATTAGGGTAAACAGACTGCTGTGGCTTGCAAGCATTTAGGATGCTCCTTTACTTACTTTTTAAAAAGAGGAAGGTGTGGCTACCACACACAATATGGCTACCAGCACTTCCATAGATACACCATTGGCTGACAATAATTCTTTTAAAGGTAATTATGAGTATGTTGTAGAACCAGGTTCCTGGTATCATCTGTACCTTTACTAACACAGTTTAACCATGATTCTTGCTTACATAAGATCGGGGTGGGGGGAGCAAATTGCAGATCAGTTTTACTACTGATTCAAAATCCACAATTAAATTTAAGTGTCCTCCCCCAGTCATTTTTTTATACACCACAAGCTAGTGTCAGCCTTGGAAAACACCAACTAGGAGTTCTTTGAATTCCGTCAATTAGGATACAATCATATTATTAGGTTAAACCTAATGTTTTCAAACTACCTCCACGCTGTCTCCAAAATTATAATATTCACCCCTAAAGTTTCATCAAGCTATGGGGAAAAAACTAAGTTTACCATAATGAAACAATGACAGAAATCACTAGAATTTAAACAAAAAAGCATTTTTTAAAGTATTCCAAAAATTATATTCCACTAACTTTGGAATTGTAAATACAACAGTGAAATACAACAGTGCAGTTCTAAACAGAGTTAAATCCCATTGAGTTCAAATGGACTTACTCCCTATTAAGTGTATCTGAGACTGAAGCCCAAGTCAAGCAATAAAAATGTGTCACAATGCATTCTGCCTAGTTAGCTTTAGATGTAAGTTGCTAAACAGGCACAATGAGCTAGTTTCAGTGCTACTCAATTTTAGTTTCAAAGCATGAACAAAGTGCCTTGTGAAAAAACCCACTAGACAGGATGTGGGAGATCTCTTAAAACAGGGGTCACCAACCTTTTCTTTAATGAGAGCTACTTCTGAGTAATAAGAAATACTCCACGACACACACCCTGGGCTGCAGCATGCTACCAAGTGTTGTTGTGGCCTACAAAGAAACCCTTCAACTAGGAAAAACTCCAGGAACGGCAGCTAAACGGCACAGAGAAAAATCCTGTAAAACAGAGTTTTGTAGACTTTTCCTGGATCTTCTAGCGCAGGGGTGTCAAACATGCAGCCCGGAGGCCGGATCAGGCCCCCAGAGGGCTTCTATCAGGCCTGCAGTGGAACTGGCAGTCTTCTGCTGCCGCTTCCAGTTCTGCTGCTGCTGCGTCATCATGGGTTTGCAGCTTACAGATACACACCTGAACAGCATACTCAAGATTGCAACAGCACAGACTTTTTGATGCAGTAATTCAGAACAAGAGGTGTCAGTTGTCAGACACTGTTAAATAAACAAAATATTGCAAGAGTGCTAATGTTTTAAATATGTTTTTATTTTTAAGTTAAAAAAACCTTTGTGTTTTGTGTCCTTTATAAAGTTTATATCTCTGCTACCTGGCATTACATTTTATGATACACATGGCCTGGCCCAACAAGGTCTCATTTATGTCAGATCCGGCCCTCATAACAAATGAGTTCGACACCCCTAGTCTAGAGGATGAATGAGTTACTCTGCAGCAGCTGGTGAACTACTAGTAGCTCATGAGCTAGCTTTTTGAAACTGATATACTTAAAAAAAACACCATTTTCCTTCTGATGGGTTCAAGGTTTAATTGCACATCAGATTTTAACCCTAACACATCAGATCAGTTTTGGACTTCTTTCCACTTTCCAACTGGGATTATAATTAATACACAAAGGACCACAAAACTGGAAAGGAGAGGTGACTGTCAGGAACATATTTTATCTCTTCCTTTCAGTTATTATTCTTAACCTGGAGATGAGAATGTTTATATATCAGATACGGGCAGTCTTCTGATTACAGAGCAAGCCTGAATACTTTTATTCTTCTTGTTGTTGTTATTGTAATTTATGTTTCTACACAGATAAAGGATAGATTGTTATCCAATTATTATTTTAGTCAGATTAAGTTACGGATTCAATTTGGCTCCCAGTAAAGAGTCACTTAATAGAAATCTTAATGCCTAATCCCCAGTGTTATTAACTATGTATTTGCCCTGCAACCTCTTGGCAAAGAAATTCCTATATATGTTTATTCCACCTGTGTTTACGTCATAGCTCTTTCAATGTTCTGTCATATTTGTTCTGCTACTGCCACAAACAAAATGCCAATATGTCTTACACCATATGCCATTCTCCTTCTTCTGGATGTTTTCCTACTATCTTTTTTTTTTTTAATTTGGCCCATATTGCCTTCTGATATCAAACTGGTCAACAATTATACAAACAGCAGGAGCAGGATTAGGAACAACAGATCATCACCAAGGGTCTGTAGGCTTGTTTCTACATGAAATCCATGTGCAGCTGCAGGCCATCCTCCAAAGTCTAAAATATATCTATCATCATATATTCACAACAACAACATCCAGCACCATTTTTTTGGTATGCAGCTAGTTCTTGATCATCTATATGCTGCTCACATTCTGAATCACATAAGAAACAATGTGAGGATCCTTGGCATCTCACATTTGAACACTGGAGTTTGAAAATGGGGTCTTCAGATGGAAGAGCTATCCCAAACATAACAGCATACATTTCTGTTTACGGTATTTCAACATTCTGTCAATCATATTACTGTTTCATTGAATTTAAGCAGGCTTTCTTACTCTAGATAAACATGGGTCTTTGTTATGTGAATTTTTGCATTCTATACGAATGTGCCTGCTGCATGCTAGAAAAAGACAAAAACGTTCCTGTTGGGCCAGCATTACACTTTACTCCTGCAGTTAATTCACACTGTACCAAGATCTTTTCAGGATCCCAGTGGGATCAAGTTAAACACACTTAAAATCAAAGAGGTTTCCTAAGCACAACAGCAAAACAATAAAATTTGCATCAAAATATACCTGAACATATAACATTATGTTATCCACAGGCATCAGTGGCATTGACTGAAAGATGGTAGGTGGTTGGCTATTCAGTTCAGTGACAGAGTGCAAAAGCAGGTGGATCATTGGAGAGATGGCAAGGAGCAAATGAATGCCCGTTTGTTCCTGGCTTTGCTCCTGCTATTTTGGGGAACATAAAATCAGTTGGTCATCAGTGAAATCTAAATTCTTGGGGGATGGTTTTCTCAGAGCACTCTGTCTTCTACTACTGAGCACTTCTATTTCCTTCAGACAAAACAGTCCATGTTTAATGGAAAATATCCCCATTACTTTCAATAAGAAGGTTAAAAGGTCATTTGTACCATTTTCTAGAAATACACACATGATGCAACAATATCAGCTTGAAACAGGAACTTTTTCCATGTGAATGGGTGAAGAATGGTATTGAACAAGTTATTGCAATTCCTAATGACTCCTGTCTCTTCTTTCTGACTATCTTGCTTCCTCTGATTCACTCTGTTCAGTTAATTTACATATGATCTAGCCTTGCCCAGAAAATTCATGAGGAAGTGACTCTTAAACTCCCCTTGGTTTGTTTGATCATGAATTATTTATCTCTTGCTCCAAAACAGTTCTCCAAATTTTCAGACAGTTCATATAGAGAGACCTCCAAGAATGAACTTCTGAACTCTTGTCAGTTTAACTATAAATTAGTAAACCTCCTCCTCTTAGTCCATAGACCTCCTTTTACAGCTGGATATTTCCATTTCCGCTGTAACTTCTGAGCCTTTATTACCTTAGCTAAGTTCTAACTTGGTTAAAGGTTTCAGAAGTCTATGAATTCTCAAATTCCTGCTTGTACAAGGCGAAAGATGCACATGCTCTCAGGCTACATTTGTTTCCCCAACCCATAATTGAAGTCCACTTGAAGCAGGGAAAAGCAACAAAGGCATTGCTTGCATACACTGGCAGGCAGACCATGCTGCAAAACTGAGGGAATAGAAGTAGACTTTACCTCCCCCCTTCTTGATGAAATGCAGCCCACTGTTATGCTTACTGAGAACAGAAGCAGAGGTTCAAACTGACTGTGTAAAAGAACTGCTGGTCAAGGGTCTGAGATTTATCAGGTGCCTTTATTGAATTTAAAACTATCCCAGTCCAGTGGATCCAATATGCATGAATCCATTCACTCACCTGTAAATCAGGAACATCAGACTGTGTGGGAAATGGGATGCTACTAGGATTACCATCCCACTGCTGGGGATGGGCAATTCCCAGCCCCTGGGCCCTGCCTACCTGCTGCCCATCCTGGGCCCTGCATACACACACTTCCACCAGTAGATGAGGGCAATGGCTTTCACCACTCCTCCTTTCTACTTTCAGCCTCCAGGTGGGGCCTGAGGATCTCCTGGAATTACAGCTCATCTCCAGACTACAGAGATCAGTTCCCCTGGAAAAAATGGATGCTTTGGAGGATGGACCCCATTGAGGTCCTTGTCCTTCTCAAGCTCCATCCCCAAATCTCCAACCTGGAGCTGGCAACACTACCCCTCACCCCTGCCAGTGGTCCAACCTGGAGCTGGCAACGCTACCCCTCACCCCTGCCAATGGCTGGGGAAACCTAGCAACCGTACTTCCACTGTAGATGCCACATTGCACCCTGTGCTGTTCCAGAGGTAGCACTACATGGGCCATGGTGGGCTGCAGCAGAAGTTGGAAGCTGGGAAACTTCTGTACCACAAGCAAAGTTCTGCCTGTGGTTTACTGGATACAATCTATGACATTTAAAACAACAGAGTACCAACAGTGCTTAAAGCACACTTTAAAATTGTTAAGTAAAAGCAAAATATATGACAATAATAGAAATCTTGAAAAAATAAAAACATCAAATAGCACATAGTTCTGAAAAATGACAAACATCACTATTGCTCTGTGTGGTGTAATATCCATAAACTGAAGTGAGACACACAGTCAACAGCTAGTTGATTATAATACACAAATCACCCCAAATAAAATATAACAATGTTTCAATGAGATCTTTCCCAACAATGAGATCTTTCCCAACAATGAGATCTTTCCCAACAATGAGATCTTTCCCAACAATGAGATCTTTCCCAACAATGAGATCTTTCCCAACAATGAGATCTTTCCCAACAATGAGATCTTTCCCAACACCATTTACCTCAGATCCTTTAACTGGAGATGGCACAGTAATTGGACATGGGATATTCTGCATGTAAAGCCTGTGTTCTACCATTTAGTCACAACAACTCCCCAAACTACAGCTCCAAATCACCCAGACTTACCTGTAGTAGTGTAGCTTCCAATGAAAAACACTTCTATCTATGCAGATAGGAACACTTTATCATATTGGTCATCTGGTTCCAGGTGCGAAAATAAGCCTGTATGAGTCAGGTAGAAATGGTATTTCTGATTTTCTGCTTCAAGCTCCCTGACAGAGACAGTACTAGTAAGAAGTGTAAGTTACTTTCACCCCAGGCAGGATTGCATGGAGTAGTTGCTAGTGCATCTGATTTTCAGGAAGGTGCAACTGTTTCATGGGTATATTCTGGCCAGCCCAGATGGAAAATTCATTCTTCCATAGTTTACTATTGCTCACCTCAAATGAATGTTTCAGTTCTAGTATTCAGTAGAATTTGGTCTCGATTCCATAACTAGGGATGTGCAATAAAAAAGATTCTATATTATTTGGATTCAGGGCTTTAAAACCTGGATATATTCAGCATTCCTGAATATTTCCGAATATCGGTTGCGTAGGTATTCAGGAAATACTAGGGATTCCCGAATATATTCGGCTGCATTATACCCTATGGGGCCATTATAGTCAATGACAAATCGCATAGGGTATATTCAGTGGGCTGGGGGGGGTGGACTTGAGGGAGAGGCACCACATTTGCAGTGTACCTGCTGGAGCCTCTCTCCAAAAGAACCACCAAGGTCCAAAAATATTGGACCAGGGGTCCAATTCTGTGGGCACCCAAAGAGTGTGCCCTCATCCTCCATTGGTTCCAAAGGTTGAAAAAAAATTAGCAAAGCCCAGCAGCCAGATTCTGCGAGAGAATCTCTATTGTGCGAGAGAATCTCTGCAGTACAAAGTGAAGTGTGGGGAGGGGGCATGTTTTCAAGGCCAGCAGCAGAACCAGTGCAATGTGCCCAGCAGATCCAGAACCATTGTGGCAGTGCTGGTCAGGAATAAGGTCAAATCTGAAAATCTCTGAATTACAAAATGAGTGGCAGGGCATTTTTGCAAGGACAGCAGAACCAGTGCATTGAATGTACTAGTGCCCAACAGCAGCACCCAGTGAACCTACTAGTGACTGGTGGCACAACCTTACTAGAGACCAGCAACTGAAACCAGTGCCATCA
>NW_015163643.1:78836-78979 GCF_001447785.1 Gekko japonicus | reverse complement strand
ACTCAGTGATCCTGCCCTTGATGCGTGGGTCATACATGCTCACCAACATGTAGACCTTCTGCTAGGTGAAAGGCTGAATGTGGTCCTCGAGTCCTTCTTGAAGCTTTCTCACCAGCGCACACACTGCTGGAAGCATGTCTGCA
>NW_015163643.1:78506-78629 GCF_001447785.1 Gekko japonicus | reverse complement strand
TATCAGCCTCCGTTGAAGGTGTTTTCCCCTCGCTCTCGCTCATGACAGCCATCAGATTCGAGATGATAGAGAAATAGAGATTCCTGACAAAATGTTAGATCCCCAAGCATTCAAAATAAATCC
>NW_015163643.1:78111-78279 GCF_001447785.1 Gekko japonicus | reverse complement strand
AGCAAACGCGTGCCCAATTCCTTGGGAACATAACAGTCCTACATTATACACAAGTTCAGTTCTCAGGCAAGCTAACCATAACAGCGAAGCAATACCACGACTCCCACCTCCAGCTGCTCGACCTTGGCCAGTTTCTGCAAAATGACACATGCAATACAATGAAGCAAG
>NW_015163643.1:48779-78024 GCF_001447785.1 Gekko japonicus | reverse complement strand
GAGGCTCTGGGTGGGTGTCCCAGCCTTGGACACTCAGTGTCAATTTGCTGTGGCGACCTCAGCAGGGTATAATGACACTGAGTCCACCATTTTCTCCAGAGGAACTGATGTAATTTTGAGTGGTCTCCAGTCCTCACCTGGAGATTGGCAATGATGGTTCCCAGGCTCATAGGCTGCATGGGGTCCTGCCCCCCGTGGGTTTTGCGGGCCCCTCCCCCAATCCTCTGCTCCCCCTCCTCCTCCCCCCGGCCCCCTCTCCCCTCCTTGGAGGTCGGAGCACTCATAAGAGAAGTTAGACCTCTGCTCTGCCTCCACTTCTCCAGCTCCACCCCTCCACCCCTCCCAGCACTCATAAGGTGGGGTTAGACATCCGCTCCACCTCTGCTAGTCTGCTCCTGACCTGCCCAAGCACGCTGCCCTTCACGCCTAAAAGGACTGCACTGCACGTGTCGACTCGTCGTGAGCGAAGCTTTCCTGCAACTGTCCTTCTTGGAACCCACTGCGAGCGACGTGAGTGGCCTCCATCCACCGCCTGCCCATCTCCCGTCCCTTCTCTGCCCTCCACCCCCAGTCTTTGCAGGGCCCCGCTGAGCCGCAGGCCCCTGCAAAGCCTTCTCCGCCCCCTCGGTCTTTGCAGTGCTGTGCTGAAGTGCGGGCCCCTGCAAAACCTTCTCTGCCCCCCGGTCTTTGCAGGGCCGTGCTGAAGCACAGGCCGCTGCAAAGCCTTCTCTACCCCCCCGGTCTTTGCAGGGCCACGCTGAAGCGCAGGCCCCTGCAAAGCCTTCTCTGCCCCCCATCTTTGCAGGACCGCGTCTTTGCAACTCCCGTGGCGCCGTCCCAGCAGCCCGCACAGAACCAGCTTGGCCCCGCATACCGCCCGGGACGCCACCGATGTCCCGCTCAGCGGCTCAGGCGAGGAGGAGGAGAGAGAAGCCGCGGGGCTTGCCATCTCTCCTGATGTCCTGTTGCTCCTCCGGCTCGTTAGCGCGGCCGCTTGTGTGCGAGGAGACTTTGCAGAAGGCCCGCGGAGGGGAAGGCGATTCAGGCCTGTGTTTCTCCACCTGCAGTGGCGGGAGGAGTAGAAAGGGCTGCGACCTTTGGAAAGGCAGTTCCTCGTTTAAAGCAGCGGCGGTGGTGGGGGGAGTGTGTGGGTGGGAATTAACGAAGCCCGGATGCAGCCCTCCCTTCTCCTTAACTGGTGGGCCCCCTGAGAAAAATATGGGCCCCCTGAGCAAAAAGTTGTTAGCTACGGGCCTGCACCCTAGTACCCTCTCTCTGCCCCTGCTTCTTCAGATGGTTCTGGAGTCCAGTAGCTGAGAGATAAGCCAGGTCTCTCCCTCGACTGATCTGGGCCCTACACAGCCGGCTCTGTGCAAAGCGGGGATCCTCTGTCTGCTGAAAGTGCTTCCAGACTACAGAGGTGTAAGGACATTAATGCTGATTAGCAGCTGCAGGCACCCCTGGAGCCACCTACTGTGAGGAACTTGGGGCAGACACACCCCATCTTGGGGGGGGGGGTAGGAAGAGATGGCTGAGTGGGGGGAAGGGGTTGAGATGGCAGCCCCTTTGGGCACACCTCCATCTCTTCCTCTTGTGCCACCTCCAGGCTTCCCTCCTGTCCCTCCTCAGAAGGCCTGCAGGAATCTAGAAAAATCAGAGTAGTGGGCTGGTCACCTCTAGCTCCTCTATAAACCTCTGAGTCTATGGAGTGATCTCCTGAGCCAGAAAATTGTCCCAAAATATATCTCCAACAGACAGCTCAGGCTGCACCTAACCCTGCTGCTGAACTTTAGCAACAACAGCTGGAGGAGGGACTGCCTGAGCAGCAGACCCCTGCTTAGTGCCAGCACCTGTGGGCACCTTTGTAGGGGGGCAGCAGCATCCTCAGTGAAGAGGCTGAAATGGGGCTTCTTCATTGCACCACTCCACCCAGAGGTCAGAGTGGTGGGAGGCAGCTGTGGAGCAGTCCTCCACACAGGTGGGGGGAAAGCCGTAGCCCTCCCCTTCCTCCCTCTAGTTTTCTCCTTTGTCTTGCCCCCAGGGCCCTGTTGCATTCCCTTCCTGCCATTCATCATCTTAACCCTGGGCCAAACTCTTTTTAACTTTTAGGGAAGATTATTCACCTAACTACCAGCACTGCAACCTGAACCTAATAAAGCCTGACACCTTTTAATTAACCCTCCCACTCAAAAAAAATTTTTTCAGAAGACACTAACCTTTCCTTACTTCAGTTCTTGTTTTCTTCCTTATGTTTTGTAGTTTTTTAAAGAACTAGTGAATCCCTATTCTGTCCCTGGCCATTTTAAGAAGCTTTCCTTGAGATGGAATGTGACAGTCCTTTTTAAAAGTTTAGGGATCTTTATTAAACTTCTCCTAACTAGATTTTAATGGAACAAGCCTGATTTCCTGTATGGAATTGGAAAGGCAGGTGCTCCCTCCTGAAAATTTTGAACACTACAGGTCAGACTAAATGGATGGAATTAATTTTCTTATAAGCACCAGTCTTCACTGAAGCTCAGGTCATGGTGCACTGCATACAACAAACTGCTTTTTTAAAAAAGTAAATCTGGGCTAATTCATTATACCACTCTTTTGACTGAAGACAACAAGCCTCACCTCTTTTAATTTCCTGCATCTGGCCTAGTTAGGGGATAGACACTAAAGCCCTATTCTGATTTTTTAGAAGTGTTTAAAGGTTAAACTGTTCCTAGCAGATCCTTATTAGTAAAGCCTATTATTAATGATAGCCCTAAGTAAACCAGAAGCACACACAGAACACAACAGTGAACAAAAAGACCCACTCTCCCACAAAAAAACACAAGTTACTGGAAATAAAAGGGAAATGGGGGGGACTGTTGGGGGGAAAGGTGGAAAAAAGGACTTAATCAGCAACCAAGGAAGGCCTCACCTCCACCCAGCCCTCAGGACAGAACCAAAACCCCCACAAAATTCCACTAAGAACTGCAAACCTCAAAACACCACAAGGAGTAGAATCACCAGAAGGAGCCCAAGTTAACCAAAGTTAACCAAAAGTTAACCAAAAAAGGCCTACTTGGCCTCCAAGGGGCTGTTCCCTCTCATCATGCACAACCAATTTCAGAGCAGTTGGCTACAAGTGGTCCAAATGTCAATTGAAAAGCTGGGATCCCCCCCCCCCAAGTCCTCCTACATCTTGGCATAGATCCGGCAAAATTTTGTATCAAGCAGAGAGTGCTTCGGAGAGGCAAGCAGACATTAGCAGTTCACCAGATTATTTTTCTCCAGCAAACAGTAGATATGTGGTTGCTCCTGCGGCCTAGTTATATTTTCTTGAATCTTACAATACCAGAAGGGCCTTCACCCTAGGAAGAAGCATGGTCTTGCTGATCACAGTAATAGAGGGATGGTACAAAGGGATCCCTTATGCGCTCAAGCTCTGCACTTGTTCCCGGACTGAAATATACTCTCTGGAGCATATATTTTCCAATTGCTCTTTCCATACGGTGAGCCAAAAGGAAATCATCGGCCTGCTGCTGGAAAGGTTCCCAGGAAGATCAAACAAAATTGAATTAGAGTAGGCTTCCGGTTTGGCTTTTGTGAATGGCGGTCGCAACTCTGGGAAGCTCCCGGAGGTGATTCACCCACGCGCGGCCAAGGGGGGGAATCCGCACAAGCGGAGACCCTAAGGAGCCTCAGTGAGAGGCTCCGATCCGGGGCGCTTAGGGGATGTGCCTCTTTCCCGGCCCGAAGGTTCTATTTGTCTTTCAAATTTATATGTACTGGTTGATGACTGTAATAATAAACTGACTGACTGGCCTACTTGCCCTTTTATACACTTTTTAAAAACTGCGACTGGCGGGCTACAGTGCAGCAACGTGGTCGAGTTTCTCAGGGGCTCTGAAACTCACCAACTTCTGGAGCTTTTTTAGGGGTCCGTTTGGTTTTTCTTGGTCTCATCGGTTCGTCGGAAGTACGAACTGAATGCAAAGGACTTTTATATCTGAGTCTGTGGCAACAACTGGTGTGGAGTCAGAATCGTCCTAAAGCAGGAAGCACCGAAGACCAGCTGTGATAGCACAACTGACAAGCTGTATTACCCCTAAACAAAGAGCCTTCAAACCTCGTCATACCATCTAGACAATGAACTTGTGAGTACTTTCTTTTTCTTGACAGCTTTTAAGCTTGGAAAACAACTCTCATTTGCCCCTATAAATCCTCCCAAGAAGCCAAAGGAGTTGCTGAGGTATTTTCTCTATGTTAAGCGGCAGAGCAGAGCTCTGTCAACGTCAATATAAATACAAGGGGCAGAGCAATATATTGAAATCTCCTATCTGCTATTTGGAAAGCATCTTAAATACTGAAGAACAGTGACTTACTTGATTTATGGAAAATAAACTTAAAATGGCGACGAAGCTGGCACTCTTAATGGCATAATTTCACAGAGACGATTGTTTACAAGAGTCTCGGCTTAAGTGTGAAATGGCTTTTTCAGCACAAATCGGAGAGGACTTGCAACTGTCAGAAACCTTCTGGGAAGAGATCATTCTACAATGCAAACTAAAATACTTGAAGCTATCTCTTCATTTATGGAACAAATCGAGAGTGCTTTTGAGAGTGAACAGACTAGTTTACTTGAAATAACAGCCCCTCCATTGCAGATGATGTCATCCTTGTCCCAAAACCTCGACAGATGCGGCCTGTCTGGAGATGTGATCCAAAATATGAGAGAAATAAAAAAAGGCTACTCTGACTGCTTGAAGTCTCAAGTTTTCTTAGTTACCAAGCACAATGAGGCGTTTTTACAAGCTTTGGGCTGTTTGATCTCTCACACAAGCAGTCTGGAAGGGGAGGGGTGAGTTTAAAAGCGTTTTCAGAGACTGATCAGGGTTTTAAGTGCTACTGCATAAGTAGGTCTGAAAAGGAAGAGACCTTCAAAGATCAAAGGCACAGGAGATTAAAAATTTTGGGGAGACATTTGCAGGGAAAACAGAAGAAATATAAACTGTATAACTAATTTGTAGCAATATATCTTGATTGTTTGCATGGTTAAACTGATTAATGAGAGGAAGATTTATCTAAAGTGAAACTCTCAAACTGCTAAAATATTTGTTTATATATATATCATTTCTTCCTTCTTTTCTCTGAACTTATACTGATACTTGATAAATGACTGATTAAGAATATAATCTGTAGTTACAAATATTGACTATCTTTATCGTCTTAACTGATTAGTGAAAGTTATAAGTAATGGTTGGTTTATTTGAAACAATATGTTCTGGGAATTTGTAGTGCTCTGATGGTTGATAAAAAAAATTATAGGGTAGTTTTGATTTTTAAAGTGGGTCTTGCAGGGAAAAAAATAAAAGCAATGGGCTGATTACTTAGAGAAGGTGTAATGACTTAATTGTTGTGAGAGAAAAGATGGATCTATATAGTGTGAGGTGAAAGTATATTGGCATTGTAAAGTTGAGAGTTGATATTATGGAGAAAATATAAATTACTACGTTTAGGTTTGCAAGCAAATGGGATTTTGAAAGCTAACAATGCTAAAAATATGAAAGAATATCTTAAAGGGACTAGATTGATATTATATAAGAAATATGTGATCAAATTTGAACTGTCAAATTGCTGAGAAATACCTGTTTTTTTTCCTTTTATATTTTTATTGTTATAAAATTGATTAATAATAGTTATAGCAGATATGATATAGAAAAAATGAATTGTTTATTGGGAACAGATTTTTACTTAATGATATTTGTTGTGGACTACAGATTAACAAAGGAAAAAAGGGAATTATGTATCTAAAGATGTTATGAATGAGACAATGGCTGGATATTTTGATGTGTATTGCTCTTTTTTTGTTCTATAGAACTTTTTAAAAAACTAATAAACCTTGCCCATTTGGGCAAGCAGGAAAAAAAGCCTGCGACTACAAAAATGATGCAAAGAACAAGGAACAAGGAAAAAACCTAGGCCAAGCAGGAAGGCCTACCCCCACACACACACACACCAACACCAAGACCAAAGAACAAACAGTTAAATAACAATTAAAATAAGAAAACCTCTTAACTTTTTAACACTTTTTAAAAACTGTAACCACAAAAATGATGCTAACCCCAGAACAAGGACAATGCCTAGCTAGGCCAGCCCAGCCCCCCACACACACACACACAACCCACCCACCAAGTCAAAATAAGACCCATCAATTTAAAAAAACCAAAACCCTTCTTAAACACTGTTATTCAAACCCAGTAGCTGTCTACAGTCTGTTTCCAGGCAGGCAGGGAGACAGGAAAATAAGTCCACAGTGTCCAGGCAACAGGAGAGGAGAGTCAGGGTTAGGAAGGGCTCAGAGCAGCAGCACCTGAAGCAAAAGCCAGCAGCCACACAATCTCCAGTCAAACCTCAGCAACAATGGATACAGCCAGAGAGATCCTCCCTTTTATGCTCTCTGCCCATGCACAGAAGAGTTTCAAAAAAGAACACTCTTCTGTGATTCGCTAAAGAGCAGTGTATGTTTTCCCCTCACCAAAACCTATTGACTACTCCCTCCCCCCTCCCTAAGCAAGGTAGGGAGTGCTAGCTGGATTAAGCCAGAAGGAATAACAGCCTTGCAAAATGTAATGTATTGAGCCCAGACCATACTTTGGCTGAAGCTCAATTCGGACAGAGCTTCAGAATCCATAACAATAGCTGACTAGGATCCTAGAATGGACCAGTAGGGAGACAGGGATCCTAGAATAGACTAGTAAGGAGACAAGGATCATAAGAACATAAGGGAAGCCAATGTTGGATCAGGCTGGCCCATCCAGTCCAACACTCCCTCACACAGTGCCCGAAAATATCAGGTGCCATCAGGAGATCCAGCAGTGGGGCCAGGACACTAGGATCCCTCTCGCTATTGACCCCCCCCAGCACCAAGAATACAAAGCATCACTTGCCCCAGAGTCCTATATATATCTTGTGGCTAATAGCCACCCATGGACCTCTGCTCCATATGCTTATCTATTCCCTCTTGAAGCTGTCCATGCTTGTAGCCACCACCACCTCCTGTGGCAGTGAATTCCATGTGTTAATCACTCTTTGGGTGAAGAAGTACTTCCTTTTATCTGTTCTAACCCGACTGCTCAGCAATTTCATGGAGTGCCCACAAGTTCTTGTATTGTGAGAAAGGGAGAAAAGTACTTCTTTCTCTACCTGCTCTATCCCATGCATAATCTTATAAACCTCAATCATGTCACCCCTCAGCCGTCATTTCTCCGAGCTAAAGAGCCCCAAGCACTTTAAGCTTTCTTCATAGGGAAAGCATTCCAACCCTTTTTATCCTACAGTAAACCAATGGAATAACAATGTAGTGTAAATAGCCAATCGTGGGAGTGGGTGTGTGTTTGGGGTGTAACCTTTTGCATGCATAAATACCTGGCTTTGGTCAGGGAGTTTCAGTCTTATTTTCTACTTGCTGAAATCACTAATAAACGATGAGCTGATCACTCTACACGTCTCAACCCAGTATATTTCGCAAAACCAATGAAATGCAATCTGCAAATACATTGCAGTGATTGGCTATAAGCTCTCCCTAAACCCTCTTCCCCCTGCCCTCAGTTGCCCTGGAGCAGAGCAAATAGTGGGAAACCGCAAGAAATGACGGGAAGGAGCAAGAAAGGAAAAATAAGTGCTTCCCTTTAAACTATTTTTAAAAGGGTTTTTTTTTAATTTATGGCAAATGTCAAACAGGTTTTTCTTTGTAATAAAGTTCAGTAATCTGCCTTGGCATATCAGAAATATCAAGCCAGTGTTTTTAACATAGAAAACCATTAAGCTACAATACATTCAAAACTATATATATGTAAGTACCACTGATTTAAAGTGTGCTGAATTTGGCTGGATTGTTCCAATTGGTCTAGGATATCCAAAACAAAATTAATGCTTTTAGGTCATTGTAGCCTAATTAAGTTTTGCTTTAGAATTAAGATCTCACATTCTTAATTGTTGCTGCAACTACAAAGCATTAAATTTGAAGATGAGGAAATTCAGTGTTCTATCAACATATTCTGTTATATTGTGTTTGGAGTTCCCTTATGTATTTCTTTGAAGCTTATTAAGAATGCTAACTTGTTGCTGCCTTTCCTCCACAATAATTGTGAGATTGTAACTCAGCTCATCTCCCTTATAAATAAAAGCCGAATGGTGGTGGCACTTCTCTAGAACATTCCACATGCTCCAAAATCAGTTCACTCTCTCATCTGTCATTCAGAGGGTCTCCCTATCCACTAGCTGCTTTGCCTGAGTCCTGCCTCCAACATTCTAAACATTTTACTGTTCCTCTCCCCCCCTTAGCCAGTCAGGTTATTTGCATATGCAGCCTCATTGGCCTTTGCCTCAGAACACAGAGGTCGTTTGCATATGCAACTTAATTGGCTTTTGTCTCTAACATTCTAAACAGTTTTCTGTTCTGATGTAAAATGTGTCCAATCTTCAGGTGAGGGCTGGAGATCACTCAGAATTACAACTGCTTTCCAGATGGCAGAGATCGGTTCCCCTGGAGAAAATGTTGGGCTCTGTATCCTTATATGCTGCTGAGGTGGCTGCCATATGACAGCCAATGTGACGTAGCAGTCAGGGCTTCAGCGCACGGGAGAGGCTGCAGGTGTGTGGGGGGTGGAAAGCTGAAGGGGCTGGAAATCACTCAAAATTACAACTGTTCTTTAGGTAGCAGAGATCAGTTCCTCTGGAGAAAATGGTGCACTCAGTGTCATTATACCCTGCTGAGGTCACCACAGCAAATTGACACTGAGTGTCCAAGGCCAGGGCACCCGCGCAGAGCCTCTTTCTAGAGGCCATCGTATTTATTTCCACAAAGGGCCTTTTCCCTAGTATGTAATAAATATCTTTTATGTGGAAAAAAACCCCATCACTGCTATTCAGCATTGGCTACTATTCCCGGATAAATGCTGAATATATTTGGCATTTATTCAAAATTCTCTATTTGGCTCTAAATAAATGGTATGCTTTGGTGTTCGGCTGAATTATGCCAATAAGGCATTATTCGAGTATTTATTCAGTTCAGCAAATACCGACGTACATCTCTAATCATAACTTCTGGAGTTTTAAGGCTATATAACTACAAATCATTATACTGTGTGTTAAAAGCAGCAGGGGGAAAAAATCCCCAAGTGCTTCTTTGTAGATGTTCAAAATTTGATATGTAAACCCTTCTGAGTCTATTTCCTGAGGGGGGGGGGAGTAGGATATAAATATTTTAAATGAATATGCTTGGTCATCATTTCAATTTACATCAGTTTAAACAATAATATCTCATGAGCCATTGACTAAAGTCATGTTTCCCCACCATTTGTTTTAAAATTAATTGTGGTTTCTTGCCTTCTATAACCAACAGTGCACTTTTTTGCAAGAAAGTTTCCTGTTTTATTGCCTTTTGGGTCAATGCAATGATGTAAAACACATTTAATCTATAGAAAATAAATCAGAGTTCAAGTTGGAGTAAAAAGTCCTTGGAGAACACAGTATTAATTATGCAAAAACTGTCTTTTTTATATATATTCCAGAAGATTCTGGAACTTGTTCTGGTAACCTGCCACAATCCCAAAGGCAGAAAGTCTTCTCTAAACTTTCCTTCCTATACCATTAGTTTTTATGTGTTATCTTCACTGACCCTTCATCCCTGTCTATACTGGACATTTCTGTAGTTACATATTTACCTTATAGCCCTGTAATATTGTACTTTCAAATCTATGGCCAAAACTCATGTTTATTCATTCTGAAATAACACCACTGGGGGTCAATGGGGTTTTCTTCTAGTATTTATTTATTTATTTCTTCTATTTGTATCACACTTTCCCCCACTATTGTGGGACTCAGAGTGGGTCACAACTTTTAATAAACCAAATTATAATATAAATAAAACATACCCATTTAAAGCAGTTCCAAACATTTACAGTTTATCAGATGGCACATAATAACACTATGATACTGTCCCAGGGGAAGAAAAGGGGGTGGAAGAAGCAGGAGAATGTGTATAGGTGGGAATTCTTTTGACCTCACCCATATGCTTGGTGGTACATTTCCATTTTACAGGCCCTGCAGGATTGTACCAAGTCTTGCAGGGCCCAGATCTCACTTGGAAATGCATTCCACCAAGCTAGAGCCGCAGCCAAAAGGACTATGGCTATAGCTGAAGTCACGTGAATACTCCTTGATCCTCTGATCATTAGTGTGTTGTTGTTCAAAGACTGTAGTGCTCTTTGGGATGTATGCCAGGAGAGGTGTTCTCAAATATATGTTGGTCCCAGATCATGAATGGCTTTAAAGCTGAAAACTGACACCTTGGACTTGATCCAGTATTCAATCTGGAGCCAGTGCAGCTGGCGGAGCACCGGTTGGATAGGGGCTCTAACAGGAGTTCCTGTAAGGTTGTCACAGTAAACATACTGAGGTACTTCCATCATAAATCATAGCAATAATTCATTCTGATACAGTCATATTCTCTTGCCAACTACAATGAAAATTGGTGGAGCTTCTTGCTCTTGGCTCAGTGTGCTTTTAATTGAACAGGATCATTTATTAACATTGCATGTAGCGTTAGAAGGAGTTATACATAAGAAATCTAGTGTTCATAAAATATTCCATCTTTGATAAGAAACAATACAAGACTTGACTTGCAGCTTAGATTTGTGTTTGTTACTTTGCAGTTAGCATACACGATAGCCATTCTATGCTTGCTCCGCTAAATATAGCACTATGAGTTTACTTAAGCCAAGAAGTATGTGATTTAGCTTACAAACCAAGTAAGTGAATCACTACTAATATAAGAGGAACTTTTAAAGTCAGAGTTGCCTTATACTGGCTTAATAGGACTGCACAATTACTGGATGCTTAGCTACATAGGAAGACTAAATAATCTTACAAAATATTTCAGTTGCCATTTGGGGATTTCTGAATGTACCTAATAGAATTTATTTCCTAACAAGCTGTAGGTGAGAGGCTGGAAGTCAACATAATATATCTTGCTCATGTTTGTACTGGAGAACACTATCATGTCATGAAGCATGCAGAATTTCTAGTCATGCTTTGCTATGTTATCAGGATAATAGTTTTAATTTCCTTAAAGAGCAGTCCTTGGAACCCTTCTTGTTCAATCTGACTCCTCTATTGAAAATTGTGCCTGACAGGCAGGGAGTTGAGACACCAGCTACAATATCCTCATCCTAGTTACTTGTTCAAAATATTTCCTTTTGAAGCCTCTGGTATTCCCCAGAAGAAACATTAATTCTAAGTGGCATTACAGAAGGATCACATGATGTAGCATTTACATTTTTTAAAAAAAAGTATTTCTAGAGATCTTGCAATTGCATAAGAAGTTTATGTCAGAGGCATAATGAATGCAACAGTTTTATATGTTGTGATCATACAAAACCTGCAATCACACGCACTAATCACACGCACTTTCAATCCACTTTCAATGCACTTTTGAATTGGATTTTGCCAGTTCACACAGTAAAAATCCAGTTGGAAAGTACACTGAAAGTGGATTGGAAGTGGATTATTTAGTGTGTGTGAATGCAGCCAAAACATGTATGTTTAGTTGGAAGTAGGTACCATGGATTAAAACATGTTCAAAGAAAAATGCATGGAATTGGAGCTTTAGTCCACATATACATAGAACAGGGCTTCCCACCAGTAGCACTTCTTTATTTTCAAGATTAAATTTCACCTTATTAGCCCTCATCCATCTCAAACTACCTCCAAGCATGTGTTCTGGTTTCATAGCCTCTCTGGGATCCACAGGAATTATGAGATAGAGCTGAGTGTCATCTGCATAGTCCAGATCTCGAGCAACCTTTGCCAGCAGTTTCATGTAGATGTTAAAGAGTCTGTGGATCCCAGAGAGGCTATGAAACCAGAACACATGCTTGGAGGTAGTTTGAGATGGATGAGGGCTAATAAGGTGAAATTTAATCTTGAAAATAAAGAAGTGCTACTGGTGGGAGGAAGCACTGATCCAGGAACTGAGATGTCTACTGTTCTGGATGGGGTTGTACTCCCCCTAAAGGTTTGTAATGTGAGGTACTGCTGGAAAAGCAAATGGCAGCAGTGAACGGGGTGCCAGCTGCAGGCTTTCTTGGACAAATTATTTATTTATTTATTTATTTATTTGGATTTATATCCTACCCTCACGCATAGCAGGCTCATGGCAGCTTCCATCAGATAATAACTGGTGTGTGTGTGTGTGTATACACACATACCAGTTATTATCTGATAGATATATATATTCCAGTCATACAAATCAAGATTGAAGTCTCACAGATGCAGTTTGTTACAAGTTGGGGTCCATCAATGATAATACAGAACTGACCTGATGAGGGAAGGCCAAGAGAGAGGGGATACCCTCCGCCCTAACTAAAAACCTAGCAGAAGAGCTCCATCTCGCAGGCCCTGCAGAACTGCAAAAGGTCCTGCAGAGCCCTGATCTCATGTGGGGGCTCATTCCACCAGGTAGGGGCCAGGGCTGAAAAGGTCCTGGTCCTAGTTGAGGCAAGACAGATGTCCCTGAGGCTGGGGACCACTGAAAGATGTTGGTTGGCAGACCATAAAGCCCTTTGGGGAATCATAGAGGGAGAGGAGGTCTTGCAGATATGCAGGCCCCTGGCCATATAGGGCTTTAAAGGTAAGCACCTACACCTTGAAATGGATCTGGTACTCAATAGGCAGCTAGTGCAGTTCGTGCAGCACCAGGTGAATCTGTGTTCACACAGACAAAAAAGTCAGCACCTACGCTGCTGCGTTCTGCACCAGCTGTGGTTTCTGAAGCAGAGTCAAGGGCAGCCCCACGTAGAGAGAATTACAATATCTGGAAGTGACCATTGCATGTGTCACTGTAGCCAGGTCCAGGGGGGTTGAAATACAGGGCCAACTGCCTGATCTGCCTCAGATGGAATAAGGCAGACCTGGAAGTGGTGGCAACCTGGGCCTCCATGGTTAATGAGGCATCCAGGTACACTCCCAGGTTTTTCACCTTCAATGTCAGCACCAATAGGGCCCTGTAAAAGGTTGGTAGCCTGATTCCAGATCTCAACCCCCTGCGGCCTAGGTTCAGGACCTCCGTTTTCAATGGATTCAATTTCAGTCTGCTCTGTTGTAACCAACCAGCCACAGGTTGTAACGCCCTGTCCAAAGTTTGTGGGGCAGAGTCCACATGACCATCCATCAGTAGATAGAGCTGGGTGTCATTGGCATATTGGTGACAACTCAGCCCATACCTCCAGATAATCTGGGCGAGGGGGTACATGTAGATATTAAACAGCATTGGTGAGAGAACTGTTCCTTGCGACATGCCACATTCCAGCAGGTGTCGCTGGGAAGACTCCCTCTCAAGTGCCACCCTTTGTCCCCGACCTTGGAGAAAGAGGTCAGCCGTTGCAAGGCAAGCCCCTTTATCCCCACATCAGTGAGGCGGTGGATCAACAATTCAAAGTCAACTGTACTGAATGCTGCTGACAGATCAAGGAGTATCAGCAGCATCGATCCGCCTTGATCCAATTGTATCTGGAGGTCATCTTGCCATAGGTGGTGCATGGCCTGGTTAAGCAACCAAAAGATGTAGATAATTTTGTTAAAAAACCAATAGATTAAGGAAAATACAATTTTAATTACGTCTCATCAAAAAGCCTGGGAAATTGATGGTATATAAACCTCTTTGACTACCAAAAAGGTGTGAATTAATAACTCACCGGGAAATTTGACCAAACTTGTTTCAACAAAAAAATGCCTCCCTCAGTGGTCAACACATTCATCATTAAATTTACATACAAAAAAGACAAGCTAGTCTCTTTTTGAATGACCTGCTATAATGATCAGGTAAAATTATCAATGAACAACACTGTCATGGCTCAGGTGGGGTGTCACTTGACACTGCCACCACTCTGGATTTAGGTTCCCTTGAGAAGGCCCAGAGCACCCTCCCAAGACCTTCAGACCTCCCTTTTGGTTGAATAATAGGCGTGAGGACCAGGCAGAGTGAACAATGAAAATAGTTTATTTTTTAAGAGGTCAAACAAACAAGGTGCAGAATTATAACAGTAAGTGGGTGAAAAGAAAAGAAATCAAATGCCCTAATGCGTCGAAATATATACTGTCCCTAGCTCACTATTTCAAGTGACACTAGACTACTCACCCTTCCCTTATGATGAGGGTTTCTTCCCTGCGGCAGCCTTCCTTCTGCCTCTGCCCTCTGGGAAGAAGAACAGCTTTTTCTCTAGCACCAGCCCTTTTGTCCCCCAGCCCTCTTCTTCCCTATTGGTTAATTTTGGCTCCAAAACCTCTCAGGGGCTTCTGAGAGTTGTAGGCCCAGCCTCACCTACTGCTAGCCAGGCTCCCTGGGCCTAGTAGGCCTCTGGTGGCACAGCCCAGATCATGACCAACACTTTTTATAATGCAAACTCTTCCAGTTGGCACATGCTGGAACATCAGTTTGAAAAGTATCATAACGCCTAATCAATATGTACATCCACATGATTTGTAGCAAGAATTATTGTGTTTGAGTATCTTTAAGCATGGACATTTACAGTATAATTCTCTGTTTAAAGTTTGAAAATTCAGCACTCCTATTTTCAATTAATGGAGGAGAATGAAAAACAAATTGTAATACTATATATCTGACGCATGAAGGTATTTTGTACAAAAATACATTTCATAATCAAACCTAAGCTTGACTCTGGAACTCATTTTCAAGAGGATAGGCGCAAGCTCTAAGCTTTATCAGTGTGTATTTCTTTGAAATACTTATGTGCTGCATTCTCTGTTAAAATTACATTCAGTGGAGTTCACAGAATAGGGAAAAATGCACAAGTTTAAAGTGATTCAGAACATCCCACACTAAATTTCTAAGATAGGTCTGCCAAGAGGGGGCGGGGGGCAGGTAAAATCTGCTTCGGAGGCCCGATTTCTGCCGCCACGGAATCGGGCCCCAGGGGGAACTCCGCCCCGGTATGCGCATCACCTGGAAGTGACGCAGGCACGCTGGGCACTCTGGGGGTGGCCTACTACAGCAGAGGAAGAGACAAAGTAGTTCATAAGAACATAAGAAAACCCCTGCTGGAACAGACCAATGGTCTATCGAGTCCAGCATCCTGTCTCACACAGTGGCCAACCAGTTCCTCTGGATGGCCAACAGCAGGTCATAGAGGCCGGGGCCTTCCCCTGATGTTTCCTTCTGGCTCTGGGATTCAGAGGCTTCATTTGCTTCACTATGACCCCAAGAGGCTTAGTGCCTCTGAATGTGGAGGCTTCTCTCAGTCACCATGGCTAGTAGCCATTGATAGACTTATCCTCCAAGAATCTATCTAATCCCTTTCTAAAGCTGTTTATTCCTGTGGCTATCACTACATCCTCTGGCAACGAATTCCACATTTTAATCACTTTCTGTGTAAAGTAGTATTTTCTTTTGTCTGTCCTGAGCACTTTCATTGGATGTCCTCGAGTTCTAGTATTTTGGGACAGGGAGAAAAATTTATTATTCTCAACTCTCTCCATCCCATGCATAATTTTATAAACCTCTATCTGTCAGCTAGGGGGTGCCTCTGGAATGTTAGTTTTCTCTTTCTCTGTGCCTTCAGTGCGTTTTTTATCTCTGTTACATGGGTGTTTGGCCTTGGTGTCTAGCAACAGCTTTCTCTTGGGAAAATAGACCCATTAACTTTGTCAGACTTTTACCTACTCCTTGATTGGCTCCAGGCCATCAGGGGACCCTCTTGAATTATGTATATCTCTTGCTCCGTGCACTTATTGCCAGTTCTAACACGAGAGGTGTAAAGATAATCTGGATACTTCAATGTCTCAATAAACTTTACTTCTTTGTATGAAAGTTGTTGGGAACTGATTGCTGCAGCATACACCTCCCCTCATCTCTTTTCTAAACTGAAAAGTCCCAGACTCTTCAGCCTTTCCTCATGGGGAAGCTGCTCCAACCCTCTAATAACCTTGGTTGCCCTCCTCTGTACTTTTTCCAGCTCTGCAATGACCTTTTTGAGATACGGGGACCAGAATTGTACAAAGTATTCCAAATCAGGCCGCGCCATAGATCTATACAGGGGCATTATAATATTGTCTGTTTTATTTTCAATCACTTTCCTAATAATCCCTAATACAGTTTGCCTTTTTCAGTGCTGCAGCACACTGGGTTGACACTTTGATTGAGTTATCCACTATGACCCCAAGATCTTTTATCCTCTCAGTCTCAGCAAGTTCAGACTCAATTAGCATATCCTTGAAGTTGGGATTGTTTTGTCCCAATGCACATCACTTTACACTTACCAACTTTGAAGTTCATTTGCCACATCTGTCACCCACTCACCCAGTTCGTGAAAATCCTCTTGGAGCTCTTCACATTCAGCCTTGGTTTTCACCAGGGGTCATTTGGGGCCGAAGCACTGCTCCGGTAGCCCATTTAGTCCACATATACATAGAACAGGGCTTCCCACCAGTAGCACTTCTTTATTTTCAAGATTAAATTTCACCTTATTAGCCCTCATCCATCTCAAACTACCTCCAAGCATGTGTTCTGGTTTCATAGCCTCTCTGGGATCCACAGGAATTATGAGATAGAGCTGAGTGTCATCTGCATAGTCCAGATCTCGAGCAACCTTTGCCAGCAGTTTCATGTAGATGTTAAAGAGTTCCAGATCATTGATGAATAAATTAAATAGTACCAGCCCCAATACTGATTCTTGTGGGAACCCACTGCTTACTTCCCTCCATTGTGAGAACTGTCCATTGATTCCTACTCTTTGCTTCCTGTCATTTAACCAATTTTTAATTCACAAGAGAACTTGTCCTCTTATCCCATGACTGCTAAGTTTACTCAGGAGTCTTTGGTAAGGTTCCTTGTCAAAAGCCTTTTAAAAATCCAGGTATATAATGTCTACCAGGTCCCCATTGTCTACAAGTTTGTTCACTTTCTCAAAGAATTCCAAAAGTTTGGTGAAACAGGACTTCCCTATGCAGAAGTAATGCTAATTTTCCCTCAGCAAGTTTTGTCCCTCTATATGTCTAAAAATTCTATCTTTGGTTACATTTTCTTCTAATTTGCCTAGGACAGACGTTAGGCTGACTGGCCTGTAAATTCCTGGTTCCCCTTTGGATCCCTTTTTATCCAGCTGATTAAGTTTTCTAACCACTGCCATCACCTAAGGTTTAAATAGAAAGACAGGGTCAAAAACCACTCTGGACTACAAATCTGCTTGGAAGTGGGGAGGGGAATAGCACTTAAAAACAACAAGTTAATTCTCATTTCTTTTTACAGATATTTAGATTCGGCATCATTTTGTTAATCTCATCAAGTCATTCACAATAATTTATTCAAGGATACACCTGAAGTTCCTTGGTTTTGTTGGGAGAAAAATTCTGGGTGTCATCGACGTACAAGTAACACCCATACAGGTAATACCCATCAGCATACCAATGGCATTGTACTTTAAACTGGATACTGTCTTCCTCCAGCAAGAAAATTACATGTCAGAAACTTGTGATACTTATAGGGCTAATATCATAAGGGATAAAACAATTAATCAGTGATACTTTTGGGGACTGACCAAACATCCCACATAATTTTATTTCTCAGTATACGTACTTTTACGTGTAAGTACACAGAACAAATTGTTTGCAAAAACAGGTATTCAGAAAACAGATGTGTTTAAACCGAGAGTGGAACAAGAAAAAATATTTTTGTGTTTAAATTGTCAGTATTTTAGCATATTTTCACTGTAAAGTGTACTACACCATTTTGCATACTTTTGTATTCTCCATTACAATCTCTAAAGCCTGAAAATACTTTCTTCATAATCTTAAATTAAACTAGCATTGATTAATATTACTATTTATCTCTCTTTCTCTCACACACACACTATTAATATGCAGAAATTTTGCTTGGGGTTCATCAGTTTTACCATGGTAGACAGGTGCTCTCATTATTCAAATACACTCAGAAGAGATTTTTCAGAGATTCAATATCTGGCAAAAGATTAAACAAATCTGTTTCCATATGCAAATACTGTTAAAACATGAGCAGCAGTCATGTTTTTATTTTTATATTTATGTGTTTTGGGTACAGCAAAATGCATTGTGGATTGGCCATGGTGCTGATATTCAAAAGTATTCAGATAAAGGTTCTTTGGAAGCTCTTTGTGACCCTTTGATCTGATGAGTTAACCATTGCAAAGTATAATCCTGATTCAGTTTTTAAAAGTTCTGTTACAGCTGAAGACATATTCCAACAGCAGCAGAGTTATGTTGAATTCTCACATGTCATTACCACAGTCACCATAGGAGTATGATGAAAAACATAACTCAGTGGCGATAGCTGTTGAAGAGTTAAAATCATATGATCAATTGTTTGGGTTGTGAACATTTCATATCCTAGTGTGTTTTTATCTTAAGTAAATTCAGATGACCCTGCAACATTAACAAGGTTGGTTAATAGATTGGAACTTAATCTCTGGTGTCATTAAACATTTGAGCATTTTATAATGAATCTCTGTGTTGCTGTTGTTTTTTCCTTTAACTCAGTACCACAGGAACATCTTTGGTGTAGAGATCAAACAAACACAGTTCATGTATTGTGAGACAGCTGTGGGTTTATACTTATCACCTGCTTTGTGTTGATCTTTTTTGCTTCCTTTTGTCAGTGTATTCATTTAATGCAAGCCCCAAATCCCGCTGAGCTTGCACTGGCAGAAAAGGGCTGATTTGCCTCCTCGTGAGGAGGAAGAGATGGCACCGGTGCTGCGAGAAGTGCAGCGCCAGGCAGAGGGCGGAGCCAGCCTAGACTCAGCTCCTGCCCTCTGCCTCAGCAGTCCTTCATTGTGCTCATTGTGCCCCATAGGGAAAGTGTTCCAACCCCTTTGACCTTCATTGTGCTCAGAGAGGGAAGAGCTCCGTGCACAAGGGTTAGGTGGGCGGGCCTGCTTTTTAGGCCATGGGCCCGGCTCCGACCAGCCTGCTCCCCAGGCTACATACAGAGGATGCTGGTTCCACTTGGACCAAAAGCCCGCATAGGGGGAAGTCCCCGGACCCCGGGGAGAGAGTGCCGTGCGCTGCCTAGTGTGCACCAACCCATCTCACTTGCTCACGATACCCCACCAAGTAGTACATGGGGCTGAGCGAGTGAGCACAGGAAGGGCCACTCTTCAAATCCCCTGTAGTTACATAATAAGAACATAAGAACATAAGAGACGCCAATGTTGGATCAGGCCAAAGGCCCATCCAGTCCAACACTCTGTATCACACAGTGGCCAGAAATACCAGTGCCATCAGGAGGTCCACCAGTGGGGCCAGGACATTAGAAGCCATCCCACTGTTGACCCCCCAAAGCACCAAGACGAAAGAGCATCACTTGCCCCAGAGTCCCTATCTATACCTTGTGGCTAATAGCCACTGATGGACCCCTGCTCCATATGCTTATCTAATTCCCTTTTGAAGCCGTCCATGCTTGTAGCCGCCACCACTTCCTGTGGCAGTGAATTCAAAAGTGTTAATCACTCTTTGGGTGAAGAAGTACTTCCTCTTATCCGTTCTAACCCGACCGCTCAGCAATTTCATGGAGTGCCCACGAGTTCTTGTATTGTGAGAAAGGGAGAAAAGTACCTCTTTCTCTACCTGCTCTTTCCCATGCATAATCTTATAAACCTCAATCATGTCACCCCTCAGTCGTCGTTTCTCCAAGCTAAAGAGCCCTAAGCGCCTTAACCTTTCCCCATAGGGAAAGTGTTCCAACCCCTTTATCATTCGAGTTGCCCTTTTCTGCACTTTTCCCAAAGCTATAATATCCTTTTTAAGGTGTGGTGACCAGAACTGCACACAGTATTCCAAATGAGGTCGCACCATTGAATTATATAGGGGCATTAGGATATTGGCCGATCTGTTTTCAATACCCTTCCTAATAATCCCCAGCATAGCATTGGCCTTTTTTATTGCAGTCACACACTGTCTCGACATTTTCAGTGAGTTATCCACTACAACTCCAAGATCTCTCTCTTGATCAGTCTCTGCCAGTTCAGACCCCATCAACGTGTATTTATAGTTAGGATTTTTGGCTCCAATGTGCATCACCTTGCACTTGGCCACATTGAACCCCATTTGCCATGTTGACGCCCACTCGCCCAAAATTGACAGATCCCTTTGGAGTGCCTCACAATCCTCACTGGTTTTCACCACCCTGAACAACTTCGTATCATCCGCAAATTTAGCCACTTCACTGCTTACTCCCAACTCCAAATCATTAATGAACAAGTTAAAAAGCAGTGGACCAAGTACTGATCCCTGCGGTACCCCACTGCTTACCCCCCTCCACTGAGAGAACTGCCCATTTATACTCACTCTCTGTTTTCTATGAATTAGCCAGTTTTTGATCCATAAAAGGACTTGTCCTTCTATCCCATGATTTTTGAGCTTACTTAGGAGCCTTTGATGAGGAACTTTATCAAAAGCTTTCTGGAAGTCAAGGTAAACAATATCTATTGGATCCCCCTTGTCCACATGTTTGTTCACCCCCTCAAAGAACACTAACAGGTTAGTGAGACAAGATCTTCCCTTACAGAAACCGTGCTGAGTCTGCCTCAATAGGTTTTGTTCATCTATGTGCCTACTAATTCTTTCCTTAATAATGGTTTCCACCAATTTACCCGGTATCGACGTCAGACTGACAGGCCTGTAATTTCCCGGATCTCCTCTGGAACCCTTTTTAAAGATGGGAGTGACATTAGCTACCTTCCAGTCCTCAGGAATGGAGGCTGATTTTAAGGAGAGATTACATATTTTTGTCAGGAGATCCACAAGTTCACAATTGAGTTCTTTCAGAACTCTTGGATGTATGCCATCTGGGCCTGGTGATTTATCAGTTTTTAAGTTGTTTATCAGTTTTAGGACCTCCTCTCTCGTCACCTCAATCTGACTCAGGTCTTTCAACACCCCTCCCGAACTCAGCGGCTCTGGAGTGGGCAAGCACCTCTCATCTTCCACAGTGAAGACGGAGGCAAAAAATGCATTTAGCTTCTCAGCCATTTCCCTATCATCCTTCAGTACTCCTTTTACCCCTTGGTCATCCAAGGGCCCCACTGCCTCCCTGGCTGGTTTCCTGTTTCTAATGTATTTGAAGAAAGTTTTATTGTTGGTCTTTACATTTTTTGCTATATGCTCCTCATATTCCCTTTTTGCATGCCTGACCACAGACTTGCATTTTATTTGCCATAGCCTGTGTTCTGTTTTATCAGCCTCACTGTGACTAGCTTTCCACCGCTTAAAGGAATCCTTTTTACCTTTTACAGCTTCCATTACTTTGTTTGTTAACCATGTAGGCTTTTTCTTATACCTGTTTGTGCCTTTCCTAACCTGCGGAATATATTTTATTTGAGCTTCTAGAATTGTAGTTTTAAACAGTTTCCAAGCTTCCCCAATGGTTTTGACCCTTTCTACTTTTCCCTTCAGTTTCCTCCCCACATGTCCCCTCATATCAGAAACATTACCCCTTTTAAAGTTAAAAGTGGTTGTGTGAGTCTTTTTGGCCAATTCCCTATTTGTACAAATGTTGAACTCAACAACATTATGATCACTGTTCCCAAGCGGTGCAATCACTTTTACATCTCTCACCAAGTGTTGAGTGTTACTTAGGACCAAATCAAGGATTGCCTCTCCCCTGGTAGGTTCCGTGACCATCTGCTCCATAGTTTGCCGGCCTCCAATCTTCTGGCAACTCACCTGTTCTCCAAGAATTCTCAAAAATAATGGACAGAAGATCAAATTACATCTGCAAGTTCTTTTAGTACCCTTGGATGCAATTTATCTGGCCCCGAAGACTTAGTTTCATTTAAAGAAACTAGGTGTTTATGTACTACTCCTATGCTGATCCTAGGCTGCAACTCCGTTCCCTCATTATGTGTTCTATTTTTGCCATGATGAGCACCATTTCCCTTGCAAGAGAAGACTGAGGAAAACTAGGAATTGAGCAGTTCTGCCCTCTCTTCATCACCTATCACAGTAGAGGAGGAAGGCTAACTGCAAGGATAACACTTGGAAGAGATGGGAAAAGATGACCCAGCATCATCCTTGGAAAAAGAAATGAAAGGAATTATTGAGTGAAGAAGGTCAGCATAGAGCTTGGGATGGGAGAGGAGACTCTTGGGAAATAAGCCTGCATACAAAAGGTATTCATTGACTCATTTGATGAAAAACTGAAAAAAAAGAAAAACTGGTTGGTAATTAGGAGACCTAAGGTCCCTGTCACACGGGGGGGGGGGGGGGGTTTATAAATTGTGGACCCAAATGTCCCCTTCCCCCGGGGGGGGGGGGGAAGGTACGGGCAAAGTGTGGCTTTTGGATGCCACACCAAAATAGAGACGCCGCGGCGGGATCACATTGATCCCCTGAGCCGCAGCGCATTCCCTCCGTGGCACGATCAGATGCTGGGGGAAGCCATGGTGGAGAAAGGGAGGCTGCCGAACTGCGCATGTGTGAGCATGTGCAGTTCAGCCAGGACCCTGGGATGCGCCGGCAGAAAGATGTGCCGGCGACCCCACGGCTGGGCTTGATGCGGCCATGCCGAAATGTCCACCTCGGTAGGTGGTTTAGTTTTGCTGCGGCTTTTCGGTCGGAAGGGACGGATCGGGGACGGGTGCGCAACACTTCCCAGATGTTGCAGTGGGATCGCACCCGTTTGCTGCGCCCCCGATCCGTCCCTCTCCCGGCCCAAAACCATTCGTGTGACCGGGGCCTCTGAAGTTCAAACCGTAATACTCCTTCCAATCCCATCTTGACATCTCTGCCCTTCATGAGACAGTCCTATCCAGAGCTGCCAAGAAAGGAGTACTGTTGGAACAAAATTCCTGGGGCCCAAGTCAGCTGGAGGGCCTCTGAAGCCAGTATTATCCCACGTTCAGATTCTAATGCAGTTCTCCACTGCAGCCACTATGGGTTCAGGGAAGGCAGAACAAAGTAAACAGCAGTTGCTCTGCTTATGGAGCCTTTCTACAAAGTTTACTGCAAGGAGGCAAATACTTGCATATCCTGCTAAAATCATCAACGAAGCCAGCGCTGGAGCAAGCCACACCTAGGGAACACAGCTCATTGACAGTTATCATCAGGCTTCAGCCTCCTTACCAGGTTCCAAAGCCTTCTAACTAGGTTCTAAAGACAACAGAAATTAAACTGGATCTGGGTGAAATGGGAAGATTCAGAGAGGCTCACCACAACAGCCAGGAAGACTTTGGCCCTATAAAACTTCCAGATCAGCCCTTTCTTTCTTTCTTTCTTTCTTTCTTTCTTTCTTTCTTTCTTTCTTTCTTTCTTTCTTTCTTTCTTTCTTTCTTTCTTTCTTTCTTTCTTTCTCTGAGCCAGTCACAGTGAGCAATTAGCAATCTAGACCTGCTTGCATGTGAGCAAAATAAATAAAGCCAATGAATCACTTGCAACTGATAACAAGTAGCCTTTCCCCCCTACTATTAATTATGTTACTGGCTTCTCAAGCAGTCATTCAGGATCCATGAAAATTCTATTACTTACAAACCTCCTTCCCACTCCCCTGAATCCTAGGGTTCCATGCAACCATAGGTGCAGGGAGACTCTATATTGTATCAGACCAGTGAAAAAATGATAATTTAAGTGCATCTTCTGATGAGACAGCCAGGTTCTCATGGCTGTCAGACCCCAGTTAAAGAGTCATCAAGTGGTCCTTGGATCTGACACACCCAGGCCATAATAAATTACCAGTGTTTGCATGACAATAACTCATCATTCCAGTCCATTCATAAATGTTCCTTTTTTGGGATTGTCTGTATATCATATTGTAGGGGACAATTCAAAGGTTCAAGTGATTTTCTATTGATTGTTGTTGATTTCCAGGAAACCTTTGGGAGAAATCCTTTGGGGCTTTCCTGGAGAAGTAACAAACAGTTTAAATCACTAAACAGTGTTATAAGAATGGATGTTTTAAATCAATTTAATTGACAAAGGGATTCGTTTCCAACTAGGAGTATTTCGGTTCTAATAAGCAGGCGTTCTTATGTCACCCTTTTAATTGGACTGAGATGAGCAAAAGACATGTCATAAGTGAAGATTTATGAGAGCCTCTCTACTTCAAAGAATGGGTTCAGAAGTTCATTCCAGCTTCTGAGTTTTAGTAATTTTAAATAGGCTTAGAGTGTTGTAACATATCAATATTGAACTATTACAATCTATAAGCAATACCAATATGTATATATGTTTGCCTTTCCAGCTTATTGTAGAAAAGACTTTGTATTTTTAATTGGAATAACAGAAAGCACCATGATAATTGGTTGTCAAAGCTAAAGATTGGGGTAAAACAGAGGACAACTATATACAGTAACAGAGAAACTCTCTTGATCTGTTGTATGTGTTTTTAGAAGATATTTGTAAAGACAGCAGCTAACTAAAATATTATTTACCAAGATTATGGTATAACTCCATATTTTGTGTAAAGCTGAATAATTTCTGCTACCAAGTTTACTTTTTAAAGGCAGAGGGGTGTTTGCTTAAAACACTCAGAATTAACCTGGCAAAGATCCATAACTACTAACAAGCAAAACGTTACATGATGATCAAGAACTGGCCAGGTGTGTATAAAGCCCAGTCAAAATAGAAGATATTAATCATGGGCATTGGTCAGTTAAAGATGCCAATTAAGAAGTTCAGGTGTGTCTTCCATACAAAATAGATTTAAGAAGCAGAAGGTTTATGAAAACAAAATAATAGATCATGCACACCTGGAAGTCAATTAAAAATGTAGAACTTGTATTATAAAAGGGTAACTCCTTCTGGTTAAAGTAAAATAACATATCTTGACGAAATAAGGAAATTTAAAAGGTTTAAATATTCTGTAAAAATTCCCTGATGAATAAAAAATGAAGAATAATGTATAATTCAATGTATCTACAGAAGCTTCATGCCATCGGCTACTTTATAATATTAGAAAAGTGTATATATAAGAGTTTAATTGTGAAAATAGTGCCATAATACTGTATTTTTCTAGAAATTCAATGTATCCATATATTCTTTAATAGAGATCACAAAATGCCAGCAAGGGTGTTTTTGTACATATATGCCTGTATAAATGTAAAAGAACCATTTTTTGTAATGAAAACTTTTGTACTAAAGTTTTGTACTAAAAATGAACTCAGCTTGCAAGTTCATTCAAAGGTGAAGTTTGAGAAAATAGCAAGAGGATACATCAATCATTTTTAATGAGCAGAGCATCTGCATTGTAAAATTGAGAAGCGGCCAAGTAACATCCTGTTTGTCAAATATGTGACTGATGACTGACCAGACAAAGAAATCTAAACTGAGCATGTGTGAATGATGTCAATGATGATGTAAAGTGAGGAGGAGCAAGAAGAGCATATAAGCAAGATCCCTGCTGTAACACACTGAACATCCACACTGAATTTCTTTGCTGTGAGATGTTCCTTATTCGAATAAATCTTTTTTTTACCCTTTATTGCCTGGAATAGTTTATTTCACTGTGTGGTTTATTGGCTAGCCACACAAGTCAAAGAACCTTAGTGCCCTCAGGGTTGGCATCAATATTTAAGGTGATGAAGATATTGATTACAGTTTTAATATTTTTATTTAGGATTCCACTAGTATTTAAATATTTGGTAAGAATAAAATTTAGATTTAGACAAACGACTAAGACAATATTCAGGTTTTAATGATGATTTAATTTTAGTGTAGGTTTGTTCAGTTGTTAAATATGTAATCTCTTTTATTGTTAATAGATTATCACTAACATTAGGAAAGTTCTTGTTTATTCTTTTAAAGAGAGAACCCATCCCAAAACACTGTAACAATGTTTTATTGTCTGCTTCTATATTTGAAATATATATTAGGTCTGATAATACATCTGGTTTTACTTGTTGTATGTAACAACCCATAGGTAAAGGTAAAGGTTCCCTTGCTCGAAAGCCAGTCGAATCCGACTCTAGGGTTGCGGTGCTCATCTCCGTTTCAAAGCCGAAGAGCCAGCGCTGTCTGAAGACGTTTCCGTGGTCATGTGGCCGGCATGACTAAACACCAAGGCGCACGGAACGCTGTTACCTTCCCACCGAAGTGGTCCCTATTTATCTACTTGCAATTTCTTGCTTTCGAACTGCTAGGTTGGCAACCCATAGTATTTGATAAATTTGTTGAATCTATATTTTCCCCTGTCCCCTTCTTCCTTTTGTATCCCACATTTTTGAGAAAATAAAAATAATAATAAAAAAGTTCCTCTCAATGCCAACTATCTCTCGTCATTACTCTACAAATTTTGCCCTTCATACATCTGCTCTGCTTCCAGCAAATGGGTTTGCTTATCCCAAATATCTTCCTAATATCTGGTGCCCTCCTTTGCTCCCTGAGCTATTCCCTTTCCTTCCATCCCCCAATCCAAGACTTCCTCACATTTTTCTTCCCTTCCTTCCCCCAACTGACCCTACAATTTTTCCCTGTCCCACTTGGGGCAAACAGGCACTATTCTCTGGATGGGACCTTCCTGACTTGACCATGGATGGAAATGGGGGTGGGTGGGGAGAATAAAATCTACATTCAGCTGAAAACCATGGATCTATGATTAAACAGTGTTGCTGTGTTTTGCACTGCCTTGAGTAAATTGTCACTAGTGAACTGCTTAAAACTGCTTTTTAAAGATCTGCTGCCATATTTTGCATTTAGAATTGTCTATTTTTTCTCTGCATTTCTGTTTTCTTCATAGGTTCAATAAAGATAAAAAGGGGTTAAGCATCAGTTTGTCTTTTCCAGGAGGACTATTAAACCTAAGCCATGTCTGTGTATACAAGGACTAAAAAGAAGTCTGGGCCAGGGTCTCGGACCTGCACATGTAGGGGCACTAATACACGAACACCTTGACACAGGACTCCTTGACAGGTAACACAACCTGTCATTGTTGTTTGTCAGAAGCAAACTGTTCCATTCAAGGGCAAGCCTGGTGTTTACTGAACATGAGCCTTCAGAATGCACACACAGTAATTTTTTAATATTATTTTTATTGATTTTCAACCAATATAATGGAACATTCGCTTGATGAATCTTTATACAGAGATTCTTCCATTTTCTACAAACTTATATTATTACACCATAAATTGCAGCTTGATATTTTGCCCTTTGCAGCATTTTCCTATCCATTTATATAACTCGTAACCAGCAATTATTGAATACCTCTTCATTTTGCCTTGCAGCACAAAAATTTACTACTTCATTTTTGCCACTTCTAATAACTTGAAACATAATCTCCCCCTCAATGGGATCTCAACATTCCCAATCCTGGCAAACAATATCCTTAGAGATGCACACACAGTTCTAATCAGACGAACAAATGTCACATTCAAGGCAGAGACTGACACCCTTTAATCTACCCAGGTTTTCCGGGAGACACAAATGCAAACACAATGATTCAAGACAAGAGATAAGAGCAAGTTCAACAAACTGGCACAGAGTCAGAAAGCCAAAGGTTCCACCTATGGGCCTGGGGAATCAGGGAAGGTGGGGGTACAGGATCAAAGCTTGGGTTTCAAGGCAGAAGACAAGGTCTTCTGAAAAGCAAACACAAGTCAGCAGAACAGGATTCAAAACAACAAAGCAAGGCAGAAGTCTGTTTGCTAAGTAATCAGCTCACAGAGTAGTGGCAAGCAAAATTGCTTCCACCCCGAACCTTGGTCGGCATCTTGCTTTTATCAGTCTAATTAGCTGACTCATCCTCGAAGCACAGGTATCACTTCTCACTGACTTATGACTCCTGCTCCTGTAACAACTCTACTTCAGAAACTAGTGTTGACTGCCACTGAGAAATTAGTTCGGCACTCCTTCATCTTTCCTGAGTTGTCAAATGTTCCTGATGTCTCCTACGCTCAGCTGGTTCAGGAGATACAGGTGGTGACTGGCACTCTGACTTTTGTCCCATTTCTTTTGTCTCCAGCCAGAATGAGCAACCCTTGTTACTTGATGTGTCTGGTTCTTCCTCTGAATCCAGCTGTTCAGGCAGGCATCCCACTGGTGCACCTCATTCCACCTTTTCTTCATCCTCAGAGGAGGAAGTAGCTGGCTGGCTCACAACATAAACATTTCATGAAAGAAACATGCCATTTTATTGTATTCCATTTACTGATTCCTTCTGGTACCTGTACCTTAGTTGATGAGTTTCATCAATTCACTCTCACAAAGGTGAATTTTAAAAAAATGTCACCCTACTCTCATTTGTGAATCTTTTAAAATAAATTCAAGAACACATTGAGGACTAGCTGAAGAAGAGATGCTAGTGATAATTGTAAATCAAATTTGCATGACTCAATGGAAGTCTAAGGAAGCAAATTTAAAGGAGTCTAAATTTATATGGCACCAGTGTAGATTCACCAAGTAATTCAAATTTTGGCCTACTGTTAGTAATGACCTGAACATTGCTAGTAAGATGAAGAGCAGCTGTGACTTCATAAAATGAATTCCAGACAATAGAAAGCAATCCATCAATCAAGTTAGAAGGGGGGAAATCAGCATCTTTATGGTTTGTTCTTTCTGCTCTCTCTTGTAATATATTTCCAGCTCCAAAGACAGAACTCGTGATTCTCAGTTTATAGTAGATACAAGTTATTATCCTGCAGCCCACCATACCACTGTGACAAAAATGAAGAGGAGTGTTTTTTGTGCATTGCATGATCATGTTCCTCATTTTCTCAGATCTGAACTTTGATCTTCAGATGGACCTTTTCCATACATTCCATGGCCTTTCACACATTCCATGGCCTTTCACACATTGCATGATCATGTTCCTCATTTTCTCAGATCTGAACTTTGATCTTCAGATGGACCTTTTCCATACATTCCATGGCCTTTCACACATTCCTGATTTCAACATGGGTGTTGTGCCTCATGTCAGAAAAAGCATATTATTCTTTGTCACATAAATTAGCATAATGGTGTCTTTTTGGTATGAATACATAGCTCTAGAAACTGACCCACTCAGCACCTTAGCCTGAAGGAATCTCTTCAGAACAGTAGGCAAAGTATGATAGCATAACTAATATCTCCATAAATTGTTTTCTTTCTTTATGAGAGCTCCAGCCAATTTGGGTGGTTAGGGTTTAAGTGTTCATCATACTGTATCAAAGTAAACTGTATTCCTTCTCTCAGAAAAGGCATGAGTGTAGAGGATCAGAAATGGGTAACATTGTATTATCTTATCTGCCCTGATTTCACT
>NW_015163643.1:18839-48718 GCF_001447785.1 Gekko japonicus | reverse complement strand
CCTCTTTGGGCTTGAAGCAGAATGGAGTTCAGGAAAGCTGGAGTCCAGATTTAAAAAATCTGAAAATTGCTCAGCATTTTCTGAGCCTCATTCTCAGCTGGTAATGCTCAGAAGAGATTCTTCCTCCTGCCTCTTCCCCTCCCTTTCCTTTTTCATTTTCCTTCCTCCCTTCTGCCACTCTAGTGGTGGCACAGCTCTTACAGCTGTGATAGCACTGATGACAGTGGTGGCTGCTGGCCAGCCTACTAGCCATCCATACATTGAGACAGAATTAGACAGAGTCTCTCCCCACCCACTCCATTAGAGCCTCTCCTACTGTAGCACTCAGGGCATGCTTGGGCCACTCTACGAGATGCAGTCCATGTATCACCTGGAATCCACTGCTGGGCATATTGACAAGTACATTTCCCATGATGCTGTGAGTGCACCTGGGTTGCTGGAAAATGATGGGAGGCCGGCAGGGACAGAAAGACTGTCTTCTTGCCTTCCTTCTGATGGGTTCACTAGTTGAATGCTACTACAGCTGATGTTTTCATGAGAAGTTAGGAGGAAGTGGTACAATGGGAAAACAAAAAATAGGCAATTTTGGGGGGTTTGGATAGACAACCTGAGTCAGAGAATAATTTGGGTTGTAATGCTCAACTTTATTTTGACAGAAAGCATTACAAACTGCTGAAGCTCACATTTTTAAATGCAGAAAATATGGGTTTGGTCAGTAGCTCTGTTTGCAACTTTATTTATTTATTTATTTGCAAGTGAACTACCATGATGTAGGGGTAAGAGTACCATATGAGGATCTGAGAGAATCAGGTTGAAACCCCAATCTGCCATGGAAGCTCTCTTGTCACTCTGTCAGCTTAATATACCACACAGGGTGGTTCTTGAGAGGGTAAAATGAAGGAAAGGAGAATGCTGTTATAAGCTGGTTTGAGACCCATTGGGGAATATATAAAATAATCATAAAATAAACCTTAAGGGAGGTGAAGCATGGATATGCATACAGAAGTGACTCTTTAAAACACCCACAGACCGAAGTAAGGCTACTCCCTCAGTAATGCTGTGCCACTTATGATTTCTTAGAAACTACTTTTTAATGAGAATAATATTTTCCCCTCACCAGCACCAGAGGTAATCCCTCCTGGAGTTTAAAAATATTTTTAAATGAAGCAAAGAGCAATGCTGTCTCATCTGAAGCTCTTCCTCTCATTAAGTATGCTCATACCAAAGTAGTATTAGTGTTACAGCTATCAGCTGGTGTGACTCTGAAAAAATGTTATGTATGAACACATCCCAAGATTATTGTTGATTGGACTTAGTGTACCATTTTTGTGATGTCTGAATGACTTGATACTGCTGTCTGTCCTCAAACAGAGAGGTTTAGGGGTTGTAAGGTAAGCACTGACCTGCTAGAACTTGAAGAAGTTAATGAGCAGACTCTAAAATTCATAGATGAGTAGGTTTCTAACTGCGAAGACTCAGTCAGGATCCAAATTCCTGCTTTTCTTTTTTTCCAGAAGAGTTGCCTTGTAATCCCACTAAAAAGGCTGCTGCTGCTTTTTAAAATAAAATATATTTTAATCAGGTCATCAGATGCATAGCTTTTTCAAAGACCTTTTGTGACTTTTCTAATGCAGAAAATCCTTTCTTCTCAGAGCTTTAGTCTAACTGATTTTTACATTTTGTTAACAGTGAGTAATTCCTAAAGCAAAGCAATATCTAGCCTACAAAACATAGATGTGAACATATAGTAATGACTTTTACTTTGGAATGTGTTAAAATGCAGTTGTCTTCTTCCTTTCCAAGTGTGAAATAAAATGGATCTAACATGCATACTAATACAATTGTGCTGAATTTGATTGAAAGGTATGCTTAGTAATATTCAGTGTTTCTAAAATTCATTTTTACATCCATTAAAACATTATTTTCATTAGCAGGGATTACAATTTAACACCTAAGCCTGCAGTATGCATAAATAGTCACAGGTTTTTAGTGACCAGAAAGTGAAATGTCCTTTGTGAATAACATCCTGGAAAAATCCAGTTACAGAATAAGTAGTAACACCAATGAAGTTTGCAAATAACATGCTCTTAATACTGTTTGTTATTATGTTCAGAAATCCCTTATCCTGAAACTCTTGCTTGGTGGGGGTTATTAACGAGCTGTATTTCAAGCTGATGTCCCACAGCCAAGCTACATGATATGTTATTTTTAACTAGCCAGGTCCAGGTTTCACAATTCCCCAAACCTGACTTATTATTCTCTGCAGCACACAGCAAATAATTTGCCTCAGGACCACAGCATGGGGGGAGAGTCTTGTGCCTTCACAGTAAATCACTTTCCCAAGCTGAAACCGCTCCAAGGGGTAGTTATCTGCATAACTTTGGAGTAGGATATGGCCATGTATGTTGGGTGTTTTGGATCCTGAAAACAGTGCAGGGAGGAAGGTGGGATCACCTCCTCCACACAAGCCACAGTCTAGAGACAACCCACCCCCAAGTAGGCACTAAAGATGACATCTGGCATAGCTGTTGTGAGGTTCCAGGGAAAGTGAGTTAGGTCCAGGGAATCTAGATCCTCCTCATTTTTTAAAAAAGTGTAGTTTCCCCCCCCCCCCCCAGTTCCATGTCTTTATAGATGACATTTATCAGGACCAGACAGGGGAAACTAGCAGCCACTACTGGTATATGCTTGGACTTTGATTACTTTTACTCTTAGGGTCAGGTCACATGGACATTTAGTGCGGGCTTTGCTGCTGATCCCTCGCGCTTTAAAGTTTCCTGTCCATATAGGCAAACCCGCCTCCTGCACCGAAGCAGGCTGAATCCCGCGGTTTCCACTCTTTTTATCCGCGTTTTCTGACACCCATTGGAACAGGTGTTTTCCTGATATCTCGCGCTTTGTATCCGCGGTTTTGGTATCTGGATAGCAATCCGCCGTGACAGCGCTACCCTCCCCCTCCCTTTTTTGTGTTTCTGGTTTAAGTTATGCGCATGTGCAAACAGGCGTTAGCTTTTATTTTGGTCTTTTTAATTAGTTTGTATGTATGCCCAAGTGCATGGGAAGACAAGCGCATGCACAGGGGTTTTTTGTTTTATAAACCCGCGCCGCCGCGGGGACAGCGCACTGTGTAATCAGTACTTCGCGCGAGTGAAGCGGAAGACAGAGGGACCGTCTGACCACCTCCAAGCGATATAAAATGTCGCGGATAGAAGAACTGCGGGAAAACTAGCACAGTAAGAGGTCCGTGTGACCGCGGCCATAGTTGGTTTCAGCAAGAAGCTATCCTTTCTTCCTGATAACTACTTGAAACTATCCTCAGTCAAATTATTCCAGGACATGCGAAACCTGAGGAAAGGGCAATCAGAGCCCCCTCCCCCAGCCATTTCCACTAAGGAAAATGGTGAGAGTGTGAAGGCAGAATCCCTGCACACAGCTCTCCAAGCCACAACAAACAATGAAGCAGTTTTTAAGGTGAGTTCTCCTAATGAATTTGTGAGTTAGGTTGGGGGATACTGACACAACTCTTGCCACTTGTCACATACAGCTAGGCCTTGAGACACAAAAGTTTAGCATGAGTGGGAAGCCTGGTATTTATCAATGGTCCTTCCTCTAATGAGCTCAAGGTAGCATTTCTGTCTCCCTCACACACCATTTTATCCTCACAACAATCCTGTGAGGAGGCTAGGCTGAGCAAGAATAACTGGCCCAATATAGTGTACTGAGCTTCATGATTTAGCAGGAAAAGTGAACACAACTCAGTCCCTAATGCAAGATCCTATCCACTACAGCAACTGGCTCACAGTGGGAAGTCTGCCAAAAGATGAAAGAATGACCACATGCAATTTTCAAATACCCTGCACTCCAGTTTTGGCCATTCCTTCCTAATTTTGCCACTTCCTACAATGAAGTACAAAAAGCCACATCTTCACCATGTATCTTGTTTTACAGATCAATGAAAATAACTCAGCCTTGCAATATAGATTAGCTTAGATCAATTGATTAGCATAGATAAATTGTTTTGGGCTAATCTATGTAACAAGAGCAATTGATTTGAGCTGACTCTAACACAAGATTTCTTCCATTAGTATTGCCCCTTCAGACGGAAGAAAGAGTCAGACAACCAAGGTTGGATGAAACTAAGGCCACTATTTAACATATTGAAAGTAACGGCAAGGGCAAACATAAACAGCGGCACAGTCAAAGCCTGGTGTCGCTTTGACCCCATCCTTAACCATATAACAGGCAAGACACCAAGGCTTTGGGTTGGAGCCAACTGTAAGTCGCTTGCAAACCCAACCAAGCCAATGATTGGGATGTGCCTTCAGGAGCCCTCAAACACCACCGCATGGCCAGCGCCGAGTCTCCGTTGTGGCCATCCCCATAGGAAGTCTGCAAGCCTCAGCCCTGGCTGCACAGCCGCAGGGTTGATCCCGCAGACCCCTCTACCCCCCCATGGGGTTATTGATTGGTGCTTACGGAGCTGCTGAAATTTATCTTAACCTAATTCTGCCACCACAAGGGCCAAGCCTCTGCTTAGGCCCCTGCGCCCACTAAAATACCTAAAACTAGCTTAAGCCATTGTTGTAAATCCTGAAGGAAAACGTCATTTCCCTTCTCGGAAAGGTGAATGCCATCGCCCCTGTACAGGTCTGGGCAATCAAGCCAAATCTGGGGGTGAGGCAAGTAGTGGCCCAACCCAACCTTTAAATATTTTGGAGCTCCCCATTGGCCTTAAGCTGAGCTCTCTCAATCCCCTTGGGATCTGAAACTAAAGGCCCCTTTATTTATTAATAAAACAATGACAAGGCTTAACAGTATGAAGCGGCATGGTCAAGACCTGGGGTCACGAAAACTCAAACCCCACCCTTGCCATAAGACAGGCAATGCACCTGGCCCCCACAACGTAGCCCGCTATAAGCGGCTCACACCTGGGCAGCCCAGCCTCAGAACATGCCATAACGATCTTTCATCTACAGCCGCACGGCCTGTGTAGAGTATCCATCAAAGGCACTCCAAAAGGCAGTCTGCCCATCTCATCCCTGGCCGCAAGGCCACAGTGATGATCCTGACAGACCCCTCCACCCTACAGGGTTGCTGATAGGTCCTTACCACCACAACAAATGGAGCTGCCCAGAACAGGTGGAGCAGGCCTGCCTGGCATAGGCTCTGGCACCCTCTCCATTCAACCAAGGCCCATCAACTAAGGCCCAACGGGGAGCTGATGGCTGATTTGTTTGCTCGTTGAGCTTTCCAGAAAATGAAGCTGTGTCTGTAGATGAGAATCCTTCTTTTACTGCCACAGAACACAGCACCTAAAAGAGAAAACAGTGAGCCATGGAACCCAACGAGAAGGCAGACCACAGCATGGCAAGGAAAGTGGTTTGCCTTGGTCCTATAGACCCCCCTTTTTCCTAAACATCCATGGAATGCTTATCAATTCCACCATGATTGCATCGGCAACTTCCCTGGTTCTCAGGGCACTGTGCAAATCTCATAGGGTGTATGTCTGCACTGACCAAGCGATGTAATTATTGATATCCCAGGGTAGAGTTTCCAGCTGCCTGTAGAAAAAGGAAGGCCTGTCCCATCATTGGGATGTTATTTATCCGCCGCAATCAATGCACAATTCTCATTAAAAGACAGGATCCTTTACTGTGGATCTTTTTGGCAACCCTACACACTGAAAGATAAGAAATGAGGCCTAAACTTGTCATTGGCCCAGGTCTATATCAGAATAAAACCTCTCTGGTCCATTTACCCATCTACTGGATTGTCCAACTGTGGAAACAACACCAATATAAAAGCTGGTTCATTCACTCATTGCCCTGTAGCTCTTTGAAGAACAGGCCTCCATTGTTTTAAAAATCAAGTGAATTCCAAAATACTTCAGGTATTTTAAATTTTCTCTAGGTCTTTAATACCATGGCAAACGTTGGTTTCGCTATAAAACATGAGATTACCAATCCAGGATGTCGTGTCACTTAAAAAAACCTGCATAAAAATAATTTATTCATTTATTTATTTATTTTAACGACATCTACTCCTGAAGAGTGCACAGCATGTATCCCTTCTTATCGTAACTGGGGTCCTATCTTAAAACTAAACTTCAGTAGAACCTGACAGTAGTTCACTCGTATTGATTTGTTTTTAATCTCATATTGATTTGATTTTTTAATTTTCAACATCCTCTGAATAGATTAATTGTCTGGCTAAAATTGCAGTAGGGTTTTATAAGAGTTATAAATATAATTTTAAAGCAATCAAAAGGAAATATTCTACAGAGTTTGTAGCGCTTTTTGCCTGGCAATTAACTATACGCACAGGTGTATACACCTTCATGCAGGCCGTATGATCCATGAACCGGGCCTCATTTTAACCTGTTCACATACTGAGTAAGGCTGTGCTGTCTGGCATGGAATTAGTTTTTCCCCCCACTAAGTGAGTAGACAGAACCGCTGACAGGTTTCCTGGCCTCCGAAGCCATCCGATGTGCGATGGGTCTTGTTTAACCCTTGCCCCTACCGGAACCTACTTGGAAGCCACCTGCAGCAATTCCGGGCACTATGGCTGCACCACCGTATCCCAGCCAGCACCATCCACAGCCTGCCATAACTAACGCCACACATTCCGGCCCTGGCAGCACACTGGCCTTCTGTTAAGACACTGGCCTTCCGTTAAGACAATTGCGCTAACAACCTTGTGTAGAACGTTCATTAGGACCAACCAATGACATATGACGTGCTGGTTGTCAAATTCCCAAATCACGGCATCAGGTTGGAAGTCACCCTTTATTCCTGCTAAAACAGAAAACAGAAGGTACAAATGACATGTTGCAATGGATATGTTCAAATACTAAGACTAGTCAACTCACCAACTCAAAATGTATTCACACTGCCAACTTCACAAGTTTCATGTTGGAAAAATGTAGTGTTTATTTCGACGCTTCTCGGAGTGAGAGGGAATTGTATAGTTCCTTAGATAAATGGTCCTTATTTTTGGAAACGGTGGAACAAGGACCCCCGCCTCTGCTGAGGCCCTTGACAATGACTGCGCTGGGGCCCTGGACACTGGTGACAGACCCTGCCTCTTGCTGCCTCTTGCTGCTTGCCAAAGGGGCCACACAAACCAGCCGCTTCTGCCCAAATGGGCTGCAGCCACCTCAAACAAGCTGCAGCCGCTGCAAGTGGGCCGCCACCACTAAACCGGGCCTGCCACCACTGCTGAAAGCTCTGCCATCGCCTGAATCCTCAAGGCGCTAGCCCTGGAAGCCGATGGATTTTCCCACCCCGCACTTGCCGCCGTGGACCTGGCTGCAGTCGACGACTGCTGGATCCGCCGCCTCCAGGGGAGACCAGCCAAAAGGTAGGCCAAATTCGTTCCCCTTTGTGCTCGCAGGTCTGAACTAGCTGAGCATGAGGCAAGAACTGCAGGGGGCAGAGCGGAGCCATCCTTTTAAAAAGCACCGGCTCTGCTCCCTCTTTTGGAGTTAAGGCTGCACCACAGCCCTTCCTCCTTCCTCCTCATGAAGGAGGCAAAGGCAGCCCTCAGGAGACATGCCGTTGGCTGCCTCCTGTGGGGCCAGATTACATTTGGAGGCACAGGTGGGAGAAAAGAGCATCTGCAGCTGGCACTTTGTTGCCTTTTCTTCATCATTGTTCCCATCACTTAACAGGCAAGAAGTTTTTAAACTGCAAGCAGCTTTTCTCTTTGGCAGTGTTATAACATATTTCTGGGGCCACAGATAGGGAGCAGAATGAGGAATGGCTTAAAACAACCTTCTTATGAAGAGCAACTAAAACACCATGGTCAGCAGTCTAAAACTTTGTTCTAGAACTAAGGCCACATAAAGTCTTAGGATAAGCCCTTAACTTCCCAGTTCCCTAGCACTGTTAAGTGTCAAAGAATGTTTCTAAATTCTTTCAGTACAGTTATTGCTGCAGTGGAACTGAAAAATGGTTCTCCAGCTCCGGGTGTAGTTCCCTTCTACAGTTGTACATCCCTTCTTTGGAATCAGGACATAGTTCCCAGTAGATAGGCAGATCACTGTCAAAGGTTTTACAACCTTGGACTTCCGGTTTTTGGCAGCACAATGGCAGACGCGACCCTGGTGAGTTCCCGGGGTCGCGATCTGAACGCCAGTGGCTAGGATGGGGGGGCGACTGTTTGCTACCCCCCCAGAGCCCTTTGGGATAGGGCTCGTAGCCCTTTGGGATAGGCTTTTGAGGGATCGAGGGATCTTCAACCGGCTTGATGTGGGGGAATTGAGGCTTCCCTCTGCCCCAAAGGTCCTACCGCTGTGCAGCCGAATGGCTTAAGAGTCACATGAAGATCGAGTGATATACACGTACCTCAAGCGGGTCTAGAGACCAATGATGAACTGTGAGTTGAGTTGAAAGCAGAACACTGAGCTTCAGCGAGAAAGCCCCTCTGATTTAAGTGAGCGTTAGGGGGGAACTCCCAGACGCAAAATCCAAACACAGCATTTTAAAAAGAGGGTGCTGGATGTAAAAGCCATAGAACTGATTTAAGAAACACACAAAAGTGCAAGTAAAGCATTTTGGTGAAAAACAGAGACTTTGCCAAACTTTTCTAAAAGTAAACAATCCTCAAAAATGGTGGGGCGGAGAGGCAAGAAAGAGAAACCATGGCAGCTTAAGCCTCCTTCGGGAACTAGAAGCCCGAGACCGGAAGCTACCAAGGAGCTTTCACAGCTATTAGCTGAATCAGAGAAAAGACCACATGATTTAACACAGTAGTTAAGAAATATACCTAGAGAGCCAGTTTGCTGTAGTGGTTAGGAGCACAGACTCTAATCTGGGAGAACCGGGTTTGATTTCCCACTCCTCCACATGTAGCTACTGGTGTGACCTTGGGTCAGTCATAAGTTATTTAAGAGCTGTTCTCTCAAGGGCAGTTCTCAAGAGAGCTCTCTCAGCCCCACCAACTTCATAGGGTGTCTGTTGTGGGGAGGGAAAGGGATTGTGAGCCACTCTGAGACCCCTTCAGATAGTGAAGGGTGGGGTATAAATCCAATCTCCTCTTCTCTATAGAAGTAATCACCCCCACCTGTAGGATTTTTATCAGAATTGTTGCTTAGGATGGCAAAAGTGATTAACTTGAAGCAGCTGAGAACTATCATCTAAAGTGATTGACAGCTTGCAGTTTAGAGATCTATCCTGGTAACAGCTTTCTATTGGCTAAATAGTTAAGAACACCTATGTCGAATAGACAGCTTGAGAAGACTTAGAGAAGAGACTGCCTTGAAGCTTTCTTCAACTTCTACCCTGGTCCTGTGCTTCCAGAGACTCTGCTCCTCTGCTCATCAAGAATGCCAGTTGAGATGCCAGAGCTACGTGCCTGATAGGAAAAGTAGTGATTAGAATAGCCAGCTAGGTTTTTTGTCTTGATTGGCATTCCTTGCTGAACTGTATACACATTCTTTCCCCTATCTATGTGTTTGTCCTTTGTTTTTGTAAATAAAGTTTGATGTGTTTTTATACAAATTGGAGTTAGTTTACTGGCCAAACCCAGATAAATATTTCCAGTGCCATGCCTACCATCTACTTAAAAATTTATTATCCCCCCACCTTTCTCAGCCTGCTATTGTCACACTCTGGGGCTAAGATTTGCAGAAGCCTCTATGCTTTGATTCTGCACTTAGGCAGAAAAACTGTCTTAAAGGAGACCAGTTTTTTGACACAGAGTTAGAAGGGATCCTAGAGGTCATTTACTCCAACCCCCTTGCTTAGTGTAGGAATTAATCAGCTACAGCACCACACTCTGCTTAAAGGAGCACACACCTTTTAAAAAGCTTTCAAATGATTTTAAAAAGCATTTACAGTAGAAATTCTTGTGGGGCTGTGCCTTTAAGAAAGTGGGCGGAGCTCCCAAAAGCCCCACCATAGCTACAGGCCTGCTTCCCTGAATATCAGTTTGTGAACTGCAAACTGGCCAAGTTTGGGCTGAATTTTGGTTTGTGAACCAGTTTGAGCCCACCCCTATGGATATGTACCATTGTCTCCTAAATTTACCTTTGGGGTATTTCTGGGCTTAATTATTGCACTTGTGGTACGGAAAACTGTTACACTGATTAGGCAAAGTAGTTAGAATGTTCAGTTGTTCAGAAAACCAGAAAGTTGTCTGTTGAATTTCAGTGATGAAAGTAAAAAGAATGTGAGTTTGGTTGGGTCTGAAATCGCAAACAGTGAAAGACTGAGAAGTTTGAGAAGATGTCCTAGTCCATAGAAATCTGCGGGGAAAGTACAGGCAGATAAATGATAGTAAACTGAATGGTAATGGACTGAAAAAGGGCCGTATGTGTTTGTGTATGTGTAGCAATATGTCCACCCCATTCATGTATAAAGCAGTGGATGGGGTTTATTTTTTACAACAAAATGTAAGCATGGATGAGGAAAACCAAACCTGATCACCTTCCTACTTTACCTCACCATAATTTGTTGTTTCAGGCACTGGTATTGCAGCATCTTTTGAAATAGTTGATCACCTACTAATTTGGTCCATAGTCAATTCCTTAAGTCCCAATGGTACAACTGAACAATAAAATAATGATTCATCATATATGAACAATTGACCATATGCTCAATTCTACAAAAAAGCTTATTGTACATGTTATGTTCTCATACTGCTTTTTCCTGTGGCACTGGCTGCCTTTTGCCTCCTTATTTGCCATTGCTACTTTCTTTAAATACACAAAAGATTTCACTGTTAGTGATTTATAACTCTAGTGTGTCAGCCTCTGTCCATTATGCCTACCTGACTTGGTGTTCATTAGAGGTAAAGGCTGATGAATTGTCTAGATCTGGAACAATCTGCACATCAGTTTACTCACACAGCTTCATAGACATTATTGTGTTTGTGTTTTTTCAGGACTTTCTCAGCAGTGAACTGCATGACTCTCATCCTGTGTCATGACAAGCTGCTCTGGTTGGCTGCATTGAATGTTATAAATGTAGCTTATTTACTAAGGTGCAACCTGCCTATGACCCTGTAGCATATAAAAAAACCTTATTCAGGATAGCCTGTAGAATCTTATTGTAATGTATCCATCTCAGACCACGTGAGTGGCCATTTCACCACGCGGTCATGTGAAGCTGCTGAGCTTCGCTCGCAGGCTAGGCTCCTGGCCGTGAGCCTATGGAACTCTCGGCCACTGTAAATAGCCAATCACTTATGTGTGGGTGTGTTTTGGGTGTGAGGTTGTTGCACATATAAACCAGCCTGCGAGCTGGTTAGTTTGTCTTGTTCTAAGCTGAAATAAAGTATGAGAGCTGAAATCACTAGTAAGTCTCAGTACTTTTCACTTATAGACAGCTTCCAGGTAGAATGGTGCAAATTATGAAGGCACAAAGCTGATCAATGTGTCATCGAATTGAAATAGTAAGGCAATCATATGAAAGGTATGGCTCATGTGTACATGAGGATTTCAATCACAACAAGTTCAAATGCTGATCACATTTCTTACATACTTTGCTAGCATCTGTGCTTGCTTAGAGCACCCTCCCCAGCCTGTCTCATATCTGGTATTGAAACTGGACTAGGAGAAAAAGCACAGAAAGAAGCAGAGTATGGGGATGTAAGGCAGGGGAAGAGACTTAGCTCTGCTCTCTACACCTTATCAGGTAGGTAAGTCTGGTAGGAAAGCAGAATCTCAAGTAAAGCCAAGGCTCAGGTAGCCAGAGGATTAGAAAAAGTTAATGAGGAACAGTATGAACAATGACAGGATCAGGCCAAACTCCATTGAGGGGAAGTCCAAGGCTAAGCAGAATCATGGTGAAGGTAAGGAGAGAGGTCAGAAACCACAAAGCAGAGGCAAGGAATGGGGTCAAAAGAGGCAGGGGTCAAGAACCTGTTTCAATAGGCTTAGCACTGTCTTAATGCTATAGACAGCTTGTTCCAACTGAAGGATCCAGCCTGGACTGAGCAGCTTTATAACTTCAAGCTAGATCTTCTTAGACACTTCAGTCAGCTGTTCATTGCAACCCTCATTGGATCCTAACAAGCGAGTGTGTTTCCTCTGCTGGGCATCTTGAGAAAGGTGCCACGCTGCAGAAAAGATCTGAAAGCAGGCAGCTCGTCTTGCACACAAAGTAAGGTTCTGGCGCTGGTCATCCCAAGGCAGGCTCTGGATTTGGTTCTGACTATGGCATGACAATACCTTTAGTTGTAAGGATTAGACCTGGTCCCTTTAAAGGAAGAGTAAGTGGACAATGCAACCTGAAAACTAATGCATGTCTCCTTTCTGCCGCTTGAATCAAAGAGAGAGGTGACTGCAAACTGAAGGAAGGTCTGGTAGGTCCTAGAGAAAATTCGCAGCTCAAATGCTGAGTATTTGGGGGATGGAGGAAAAAAGAAGTTCTGGGATAACTGGTAAAGAGAAAAAGTGACTATGGGAAGTGGAAGAAAGATAGAAAATACTGGGAAAGGGGGAGGAAAGAAATTGATGGGAAATAAAGAAAAGTCAAGGAAAATCAGGGGCAAGATAGACACTAGGTGATCCCAGAGAAGGAAATGGACAGGCAGGTAAGGAAGTTAATAGAACATAGGTTTGAGAACTCTTCTAGCTGTTGTTTCTATCCTTAATGCAGCATCATAAATCACAAATGTAATTGCAAATGTAATCATGACCTCAGAGCCCTAAATGGGATAAACAGTAGTGCAGGACATGAAATCCCATATTGATTTGAGCAACTAGCCAATTCTTGAACTGCAGGATTCTAGTATGTATATAATGGGAAAGGATCCACATGATAGTTCCACAAAATAACATCCAGCTTTAGTTTTAAAACACTCCCTTCTGGGATCTATCTATTTAATTGAACACTGCTGTTCATTAGATATTTCTGTTTCACTAGGAGGTATCTTTCCACTTTCCTTTCAACTGGTCACATTTCATTTCCTTGTAGTCTATATTGACATAAAATAATCTGAGATCTGAGAACAGTAGAAACATGATATGGTCAAAAAAGATGGGAATGGATACCTTGAAATACCAATTTTATATGGAGGTGGTCAATTTTGTACACTAGATATCACAGAATAAATTGAGGAGGATAGCATGTGTAGAGTTTGGGAAATTGTTTTCTGCAAGCATCCTGTTCTGTTCTCTATTATCATATCAAGAACAATCACTCTTGAAATATCTACTTAAAGAGATAAGATCCATACAATCTCAGACTTGTTCTTTGTGCTACCCTTTCAGTAAGGAAATAACCCCCAACTTTCATCCTGTCAGTTTAGTTGGAACAGAAGCTGAGATATACATTCAGAAATTCTTTGGTCCCTTTACATGAAGACGTTTGTAGCAGTATTTGTGCACGCATGCACACAAATCCAATAATACCCTCCTTAATCCATTTTCCATTATTGCTACACACAAACTGGTAGCCTGATGTGACTGTTCTCTAAGCATCTTGTGAATAAAACTACTCACACAGACTCTCATTTGTATGCAGGGTAATTACTCCATGTTCTCATAGCCTCTTCTTGTTGCAGGTGGTTGGATGCATTTCAATAACTGCAGTCTAAATATATGGTCAGAGTACTTGGGGAGATGCAGCCTGCCACTTACTTATTCAATTCTTGTCCATCTTGGACCCAGAGTAGTGTTTTCACAAGCACAAGGTCTTCCATTTGGTTGTTTTACATTTGTGATAGTCATTTACATCCTTTCTGTCTGCCCTAATAGATTTCCAGGAAGATTCCTTCCTTCCTGTCTGCCCTAATAGATTTCCAGGAAGAATATAAGCCAAAGACCAATGACTATATCCCAACCATAATAAGGACAAATCAGCCAGGAGCCTTAGGCCAGGTACCCATTTCCAAACTCTTTTAAGGGCTAGATAACTTGCTACCTAGTTTTATCTCCACTATACACATTGTTGTTCGAAATTATTTGATTGCATACAGACAAAAAATGGAGCATCTTTGTAAGCTGTTAATTACATGTTGCCATTGGGCATTCTCATACACACAGCGTAGCTGGAAAAATCATAACTACAATTATAGCATATAGCCAGGGTATTCCTGTATATTCCATTGTTCTTGGATGCAACAGATTTCTAAAATACTGTGAACAAAACATTTTCTTAGACAGAGCTATCAATAATAATAGCAAACCTAGCCTTGTCTATTGGTGGGATGAAGCAAAACTCTCAGAATTTAAACAGACTACAGGGTTGAGAGAAGCATTCTCACATGGGAGAAGTACATATAGACAATAAAATAACAATAATAGGCCGAGTTCAGACTGGCAGTTTGGCCCAATATAGGTACGTTTCACAAACGGATTAAAGGGGCCATTCACACAGGCACATCTGTCCAGCGTTCCCCAATCATACTCAACCGTCTCGTAATGCTTCCCTCCTGAGTTTCAGCATTCCCCAATCATACTCAACCATCTCGTAAGGCTTCCCTCCTGAGTTTCAAAGATACCAGGTGAAAGTGGTACCAAAGCCTGGAAAGCGCGATTATCCTGTGTCCATCCTGCACCAAAAAAGTGTGAATGCCAAAAGCCGCATTTTTCTTGTGCCCTTACTAGATTACTAGAAAGCCGCACCTTACAGCCGTGCCTCCTCCAGGGGCGGGCCAACAGTGTGAATGCTCCCTTGCGCCTCCTCCCCGGTATGCTCCCGTATCAGTTGGTGCAGTGTGACCAGGAAAACACAGAGCAGTTTGTTCCCGGTCTTCTTTACCACGACTCCCTCCTGCTTCAAACTGCCAGTCTGAACTCAGCCAATAAATTGAAAAAGATCTAAAAGCCATTCTGGGAATTTATCAGGCCCTGAAAATATGCCACCTACGCAAGCAAGCAATGATTAGTTCTTATTAGTTCTAGCCTCTACTTCTCCCTGCTTTTTAACTTTGTGAAATTATAGTAAAAAACAAAAACAAAATAGGAAACAGTGCAGAGTAAAAATATCTGAAGGTTTGGTTTCAAAAGAAGTAGGTGATGATGAAACTGAGCAGTGACCTATCATCCCCCTCAAAAACTGCCATGAGGGGTCTTAAAGAAATGTTTGCTGAACAGTCCTACCGACTTGTCACTGGACGTTCTCCATCTGTTCCTTTTATCAGAAATAATCTGAGAAGAGATCTAGAACATCTGGAAATATACAGCATTTAAAAACAGTGATACAAATATTTTAAGTGGTTAACTGGTTTGCTTCTGGGTTCAGTTCAAGATAATGGTGTCTACCCTCAAAGTTCTTCATGGCCTGAGTCCAACATGTCTGAAATATTGCCATCTCCAGATCTGTTTTAAAACAGTCTTCCTAAAGCTGTCAGCCAGATCCCTTCCCTCCTAACTTGCTGGAAACTTTGAAAAGTGTGCGTTTCTGTTTATACAGTTGGACAAATGAACTGAAATGTTAAGTGTAAGACTAATGACTTGTAAACTGTAATATTTGTGATAGGCCAAGTTTTCAGTTTTTGTATTTTCATTTTTTTGCAATCCTTAGACTTTGTTTTTAGCCACCCCGAGTCTATCAAAAGAGTAGGTTATAACATGTAAACAAACAAACAAATAAATGGGTTACAAATAGGTAAAGGGAGAACCATGTAACCACACTCCACACAGCAGAGGAAAATGGGATAAGGTCCTGCTGGCTTTCTAGCAGCAGCAAAATTCCATTAGGGCTGTATTTCCTACTCTTCTTTTTCAGGTATGTAGCTTAGGCATGGCCAGAGGTGCAAACCGTTGGGCAAGAATTAAAGGGAAACAGCTGAAGGGTTCTTAGTTCTGGTTCTTATGTTAAGCAGCATGGTGAACTAGAAAAAAACCCAAGATATGTTTGTATTTTGTTTATTTACTTTATAACCTTCATTTCTCACTCAAGGCAGATTATAAAATTTAGCAATGCAATAGGAACTGTATAAATCAATACACATCACAATGTTAGAAAAGTTAGGAAAAAATGCTATAAAAACAGTATAAGACATAAGAAATACAAACATTGGATTACAGAACTTAGAAAACAATGCACTAAAAACAAGAAAGGCATACAATAAATAGTGCCATAATCTGTAGCTCTTGTCTATTTGAAAAAGTATCCTTCTGAACAATTCTATTTTACTACAGCCCTACTACCTTTATAAAAATGCCCTCCTGACCAATTCTGGTGTACACATTCTGCAGAATAACAGAAGTGTGGGAGCCTGCCTGGATGCCTCAGGCCAGCCATTCTACAAAGTGGAAGTCACAAGTTTATTTAAATGGTATTGTATAACTTGGCTGTTGTATTTTGAAATTACTTTTCTTTTCTTTTTTTTTAAATCCCCGGAGGGATTTTTTTTTATTTTGCAAATACTACAAAAACTACAAAGAAATATTAGGGAAGGGACTACAACTATGGATAAAGGAAAGCAAACCACACTAAACTAAAACCCCAAGAGGAGGGGTTAGTACTATAAGTGTTAATATCACAATATACTTGTAGAGTTCTTGCTTATAACAGTTCACTATTTATATGTTATTTTATTAGTTGTTATGAGAGAAATCTCTGATTATCTTCTTGTTCTTCACTGCAAAAGGCCATTTTACAAGTCCTTCTGCCTTTACTTCGGTTTTCTGTCTCTAAAATCGTATACCACTCTGGCGGGTCCTGCACCCTTTTCTGCTGCAGAGTCCTCCCGTTCCAGAGGTAGCAGAGTCACTAGACTTCGTTTCTTCCTCTTTTGACTCTTCATCTGTCTCAAAAATTCTTTAGCTTTAAAAGTGGAGTCTATCTTCTCTCTTTTATCGTTGATCTTAAAGATGGCACCCTCCGGAACCGCCCATTTGTACGATATCTCATTACTCTGAAGGAAAGAAATTAAGTCTTTGTAATTTTTCCTCTTTTGTCTAATTTCAAATGGAATGTTCTTTAACGTTTTGATGATTACATTTCCCATTTTTAGTGGAGTTGCTGATGTTGCTTTTAAAATGGCATCTCTGGTTTGTCTTCTTGAAAACCTGACCACTATTTCTCCAGGTAGGCTATTTTTTAAAAATGTAATGGGACTCCATTTTGACTGACTCCATTTTGTTTACAAGTTCATCCACTGTTAAGCCTACAACTGGAGTGATGATCTCACCGAGCACCCTCTTCAGGTCTTCCTGATCCATTTCAGGAACTCCCTGAAACCTGAGAATCATGTTAGCTTTTTCCATCTGTAGCTGCAAAACTCGATTCTCTTGGCAATTCTGCTTCATTTCCACCTCTCCCATCCTTTTCTTCAACTTCTTGCTTGTGGTGTCTATCTCTTTAATTTTCTCGTTTGCCCGCTCTACTTTTTTCTCTGTTTCGTTCAGCTGAAGCTGCTGTGCTGCAAAGTTTTTATTCATCACAGTCAATTGCTGGTTAATACCAATGAGTTGTTCCATCACCGGCTTGAGCATATCCGCCAGGAGTTTGATGACATCTGTTCCCTCTTCCGGTCTCGGGCTCTGACTTGCCCGGCTTCGTTTTAAACTCTGCTGGGCCGCCATCTTTCCCATTTTGTTTACAGTTTCTACCGCTTCTACGCAACTCGGGAAACTCACCAAATGACTTCGCAATTCAGATAAGTCTCTCAAAACACTTTCGGTTTACTTCCTCCTCTCTCCCCCTTTGTGTCCGTTAACAGCTCATTCGCATAAGAGGCGTCCCTCTTTGCAATCTCTTTTTTCAGCAGAGGGGGGGAAAATCACTTTTAAAACTACTCCGTTTTATTCAGAACTCATGTTCATTGTCGGTCATTTTCTCTGGCCGTGCTCGGTTTTTACGCCATTCTGCTCGATCTTCGCTGATTGTCCCGGTCAGTCCAGCTTGTGCCTGAAGGCCACTCAGCGACTGGACCATCAGGGTGGAGGGGAGCCTCAATTCTCCGGCATTATGCCATCGAAGAGGCTGCCCCTCAAAAGCCCCCTGGCCTGGAGCCTAACGCACAGGCTCTGCGGGGGTGTCACTTGAGGTGGCACCCCTCTAGGCCGCTGGTGTGCGATTCACCCTTCCCCGTCGTGGGGAGAGCATCCGCCATCACTGTTCCGTAGACCAGAAGTCACCAAGTGTTGGAAATTTTCTATAACCAGCTTTGGGTTCATTTGTATAGCAAACCAGCATAGAAACGCCCTAAACAAACAAACCCAGAAGTAAAATTTGCATTAATAATGGCTGTAGGGGCTTTGCAAAGAACTGCATTTTTCACCAAGAGACTTCCTACCAGTAGCTCTTCAATAACGGTGCATATATGTGTCTTTCAGAAATCTAGGAATTGTTCATGGGCTATAAATGTAAATCACCATGCCTTTATTACACACAAAAAAACCTTGCTTGTGTGGAATGATCTATCAGTTGTGATTTCATCCCTTTTCCAGTCAAGAACTTTCTATATTCTTCTTACTGGGTGGTATTAATAGAAGAGACAACTCTTCTCTTGGTAGTATTAATAGAAGAGACACCTCTGCACATCTGTCTCTTTGAATACGTGGAATTACACCTTCATTGACGTATGTGGGAAAGCCCCTGTTACTGAACAAGTTTCACTTGCACAGTAGGACACCTGTGACAGCAAAGATTTTCTAGTTCAGGTATTTATATATTGTTTTTGTCATGATGCTTATACTAACTATAAATAAAGTTCTCTCTGTAACTCTTCATAAGTGTGAACATCTTGTAATATTTTAAGGTTTGAGCTAGTCTCCATAGAAACTGACTGTTGAATGCTTGGGAAACTAGTCTATGGTCCAATTTGCATTGGTATTTCCCACCATTGTGCAAATGATCTCACATCATCTCACAAATTTCTGTCTACATTTGATGCCGCATCCACTCTCCTATTGTTTCATCTCAGCATCAGCTGTCTGCATCATTTTATTGCCATTTAGTAGTGACTCCAATGTCACTACGGTGTCTCACTGCCTTATCTGAATGTGGTTTTAAGGTGGTACAGCTTCTCCTCCCCACTGTCAAGCTGCTATGAGCAAAAAGCATACAACTGGAGCGGAATTCTCTCCCCCATCTTTTCTAAGGAGATACGCAAATTGTCACAAAGGAAACAACTTAGCTGAAAATCCAGTCATCTGCATTTAAAAGCAGCCAGGGAACATTTTCCTGTGATCATGGGGGGGGGGGGTTGGAAGCACGCCCACCCCTGAACCATTTGCTATTTCCTGGGGCAGTCTCTAGAACGCCCTGCCTGGCAACTACTGGGTGTTTTGTGTTTTTTACCCAGCTCATTCCATCTTTCATGCCAGGTCACCCCCTTTTACTTTCTGCATGTGTGGGGTCACAGGCAATGCTCCCTCTAAGCTGTGGAGTCTTGTGAGCAAAAATTCTCCTTTGTGAGCTACTGACATTAAAGCTGTGAGCGAGCATAAATTAGTTTGCTCTGGAGCCATCTTTCCTGAGCCAAGACAAAAATATGTGAGCTGGAGGCTAAAAGATTGTGAGCTAACTCACACTAAGTCAGCTTCGGTGGAAGACTGGTCAAAGGTGCTGTTTCCTCCCCACAGCGCAGTGCCCTGCCGGCACCCCTGGGAGGCTGCTCCTCCCTCCTCTCTCATGTGCTCTCCCTAAATGGCTTGCATCCTGATGCAGACAGAGGAGAGCTTTATACTGAGCCAAATGGGAAGCCAGAACCACAGCAGCACAGAACAGCTTTACATAGCAAATGCAGATTTGCTCTATGTCTTTTGCCATTCCATCTCTCTATCACTCAGGAGGAAAGGAGTTTTGTCCACTGTTCTTTTGCCACAGGAAACAAACCTGTAGGGTATTCTTTCTGGTTCTTCAATCCTTTTAAAATCAGGACACTTTCTGGTCAGCAAGTCTGCGATCCTGTTGCAGCCCTGGTTGACCTAGGAAATGTGGATGTGGACAGTGGCAAGGGATGATTGCTCCCAAACACCCTGCTCTGTCCCTGACATGGATGGCCAAACTTGTCAGATCTCAGAAGCTAAGCATGGCCAGACATGGTTAGTATTGAGATGGGAGCCAGCATGGTGTAGTGGTTAAGAGTGGCAGACTCTAATATGGAGAACTGGCTTTGATTCTGCACTCCTGCACATGAAGCTAGTTGAGTGACATTGGGTCAGTCACAGCTCTCAGAGCTCTCTCAGCCCCCCAAAATAAGTCTAGCTCACTAAAAGAGTTAGAGCTTAAAGCTGCCAAACAATCTTTGGATCTCCCAGCTATACCACACACAATGCCATATGATAATTATTAATTAGTACTGGGATGGAAAACCACCAGGAAATTCCAGGGTTGCCATGTAAAGGAAGGCAATGGCAAACCACCTCTGTTAGTCTCTTGCATTGAAAACTCTACAGGGTCGCCATAAGTTGGCTGTGACTTGACAGCTCTTTACATGCACACACACTCTTCTCTCCCATAGAGCCCGAAGTGCTCCTTGGTTTACTGAGGAGTTGGGACAATAAAGCATTGGGGGCAGATGGATCAGAAGTGGAGGATGACTCAAAGTGATTGCAACTCAACACTCCCGACAGCACCTTATCATGTCTACCTCTGGCAGTGAAAGCGATAAAGTAAATTCACTTCTCTGACACCACTGTCATGCTGTCCCACAGAGCTTTTCAAGGTTGTGAAGGCTATCCCAGACACCTGATGATGCTGACCCAGGAAACATTATGCAGATAAAATTGCTCACATCCACCACAACTTAGATGCTATAACTGGTTCTGTTCAGGATGCTATTGGAGTGCATAGTTACATAGATGACATTCAGTTCATGAGGTCTGAAGAAATGGACAAGCTGCTGCTTAGAAGTGGATATATAAGCTCAGCCCATGTCCCTTTGTGGCTGATAGTATTGTTCCAAGTCAGGTAGGCTGAGTGAGTCCAGGAGGTAATAAATGCCTTTCTGTGGGAGGGTATCACTGTAACTGTTGAAGAAGGCATCCTTGGACTTGAAAGATCTAAATAACTACTGCCTAGTAGTCAACAATCCATCCTGGGCAAGGTGCTCAGTCATGTGATGGCTGTAATGCAACTTCAGGTGGTCTTTGAAGAGATGAATTTTCTAGACCCATCTCAGTTTGGACTCACGGCTGGGTTTAAAGCTAAAATGGACTTCACTTCCCTGAATGATTTTTAAAAAAAAATGATTACAAACCTCAAACAGAAAATAAATAGAAAAAATAACCATTGGTCCCTCTAAGCTTGTCTTGTAAGGAGTCTTGTAAGCAAAAATTCTACTCTGTGAGCTACTGGCATTAAAGTTGTGAGTGAGTGATTTGGCTACTGCCTAAATTAGTTTGCTCTGGAGCCATCCCTTCCTGAGCGAATAAACAAATGTCTGAGCCAGAGGCTAAAAAACTGTGAGCTAGCTCACACTAACTCAGCTTAGAGGGAACGCTGATAACCACAATGGTGGCAGATCGATCTGTAAACGTTTCCATATATCTAATAATATGTCCATATACAGTTCTCATCTATATGCCATACATTCAAATGTTGACAAGGTCCTTGATGCATTTGATATGGGAGGTGGGTATCCATCTCTCCACTGTTGTAATATAAGTCTTTTAGCAACAGTAAGGGCACAGATGATCTGTTCTTGTTGACCAGCAGTGAGCCTCCAAGAGACAGGCAAATAGTTTAAAAGTACATAGACATTCTGAAAGATTAACAAATATTCTAATACAAAATTGATATGATATCCTTCCAGAGGGCCTGTCCAGGTCGCTTTGGTGGTTTATTTAATTATTTAAGACATTCGTGTGCTGCTTTCCTCCCCAAAGGGACCCAAAGTGACTTAGGAAAAAGATACCAAACTACAATTTAACAAGAAGTTAAACAAACAAAACAAACAATTCTACACTGCAGCCTAACACAGGCCTTGGGCTGCTAGCCAAGGGCCAATAGCCATAAATAACTAAACTGAATACCAGGTTTCCAGAATGCCTGGTTGTAAACAATGTTTTAAGCAGCAGCTGTATACATAGTTTTATGAGATGGCTTGGTGATGTGTGGTGAAAAATACAATCTTTGGTGACCTTTGGTGCAGTGGCAGTGATGACAGCTAAGTAATACCCAAGTAAACACTCTAGCTAGAACAGAAAGAGAACTACATGTTCAGTCATGCTTCTAATCACAGCTGATGGAACAAATGCTAAGTTAATATAAACATCTATGATTCTTCCAAAGAATGAAAATGATTCCCTACTGCCAACTTCCTGATAAATGTATCTTTGGCAGACGTCGTTTCCCCTCTCAATGGCAAAAGAACAACTTGTTATAAAAGTTTAAAAACAGCTGACAACCAGAATGGTTTTCTCTCCCCCCCCCAGGAAAATGAAATACTGTAATTTCACTTCCTCCCTATCAACCTTATGCTCAAGACCATATTGAAGGCTGAAATATATACATCGTTGATGTGCAGAACACTTGCCGTACCTTTTACTCACCCTTGCATTTCGAAGTAATTTCTGAGTTCAAACAACTGGGTTAAACAACTGAACACCCACTCTACTGACCACCTGTCTTCTAAGTTTTAATAATGCACAACTGGAAGACCTTAGAATATTTCACAATAACTACCCTTGTTGAACCAGACCAAATCTAGCATGCATCTAACCCACCATCTTGCTTCCCTCAGTGTTCATCCAGATACCTCCAAGAAGCCTATGATAACAGACTGATGGCAACAGCCTGGCCTTGTTTGCTCTCCAGAAACTGAAATTCAGAGAGAGGCATATCTGCATTTGCAGTTTCGTTTAGTTACAATTTGTCTAACACCTTTTTAAATCCATTAAAGCCACATCCTGTGGCAACAGATTCCTTAAGCCAAGTGTACATGGGCAAGAAATGAAAATACCCATACTAGCTGTAGGGTGAATAAACAGACTCTAAGGTCGAATCCACATGTGTGTTTCTTGCTGGTTTCCTGACATTTTCGCTCCCGTCCGCCAACAAACTGTCTACATTTGCATCCGGTTACATGCTGGCAGTGCGCCAGTATAAAAATCAGTGTCTGCATATGTTTCCCGCCCTCTGGTAGTGACTCCATTGTCATAGCCGCTCCACACTGGTTTAAATGAATGCTGTTCTTTGCTGCTCTAACCCCTCCTTTCTCGTTTTGTTGTGCTGTCACCCTAATGCAGACATTTTTGAGCCGTTGCTCTGCTAATTCTTAAATAATTCCAACTGGTGACACACAATAAACTAGATGGTAACTCGTGGTTCGATTCCAACAGTACACTTTTCTCTTTTTACTAGCTAGCCCCCAAAATATTTTTCAAAATTTTTATCTTGTTTTGAAGCTTTTATTTCTTGACCCCTTTTACAAACCGACTGAACATTTTTTAAGTTCATTACTGGTGCAGTTATCTCAAAATGTTTAAATCCAGAAATGGCATTTCTAATTTTATTCCCACTTGGCTCTATTTCCTCATAGCTAGGTACCAGCCCTCAAATCTTATCTTCCAAAACTTATCTATCTGCTTTCAAACCATTTATTTTTTTTCAATCAGGGGCAGATAAATGGTAGGTTGATGGTTGGCTGGGAAGGAGATAGGGTTGCCAACTCCAGGTTGGAAATTCCTAGAGATTTCCAGGTTGGAAATTCCTAGAGATTTGCGGTGTGGAGCCTGGAGACGGTGGAGTTTGAGGAGGAGTGGGAACTCAGACAGGTACAATGCCATAGACTCCACCCTCCAAACCAGACATTTCCTCCTGGAAAACTATTGTTGTTAGTCTCCAGGTGAGGGCTGGAGATCACAGAATTAAAACTAAAGAAGTACAAAAAAGATACCTGGCTGCTTTGAAGACCTTTTTGCAGGCATACTGTTTTCTAGTTTTCCCACAACCCTATGAATGAGAAACAGAATTTGAAAAACCATGGTTTACTAAATTAAAATCTTCCCTGCATCTAATTTTTGCCCCTTAGCGAACTTACCTGCGTAAAAAGTATTGCATTCTTCAGGGCCTGGATAATAAAAGGCCTGGAACTACTCCTTTTATATCTCTGGTCCCATTGTGAAACTAAAACATCAGCCCCTCCCAAGTGCAGGGATTGGTGTGATCCAGCAGGGTTCTTCTTATGTTAATTATGTTAGTCAGCTTCCTCAGCTGCTGCTCAGGGCCGGGCCGTCATAGACAATTTTTAGGCAGTGCCCTAGAGTGGCCCCTTAATAGGGGGTGCCCCCCGGCCTGCCACCCCTCCCCTCCCTTGCCTAAACAGGGTAGTAAATCACAGGCCACCACCCACCTTTCCAGGAGGGTGACCCACTTGCCCAAGGGTAGCCAAAGGCACCATGGAGAGCAGCCTGTAGCCGGCCCTGGCTGTGGCCACCGGTGGGGGCACTTTGCTTCACAATTGCAGGACGCCTTCTCGCTCCTGCACCTCCAGCCAGCTCCTCTGTGACCTCTCTCCACGTGACACTTAAGGTTGGTGGCCTGGAAATAGAAAGAATCCTTGCACAGGCCCCAGTTGTTCACATGCACCTTTATGTTTTTATCTGAAGACCAGTAATACAACAATACTTCAGAACCCTTGCCATTGGCACCTTCACATTGTCAGATATGGACTGTCTTGAATATGCAGAAGTCTTTGGTGTGCTGACTCATGGGATTGTTGATTCTGTACTCATCCACACACCATGTGTAGTATAAATACAACAGGTTTAGAATCCTTGCCTACCCTCCAGTTTATGGTAAATAACTCAGCTGGGAAAAAAGTGATGAACAGAAGGAATGTAAAGGGAGGCCAGAAGGTTGAATCTTTGTAAGGATGAGAGATTTCAGAAACCAACATCACATAAACTCCTGAGACACTGGCAATTTTTTTTTGCAGGATAGTTTTATAGCAACTCATTTGAATACACAAGCATTTGTCACATGGAACTAACAGCTGTAAGTTGCCTGCTTGAACATGAGCTATTGCCCCAGTGACCAATTGATATGACCCACTACTACCATATTTGAAGTCATCTGGAGATAGCAGAGACAAGCTATGAATTATGCATATGATATCATCCAGACATCTCAGGCAAGCTATGAATCATGTATGTGTTGCCATGACAATCTGTAAATTATATACATAATAAACTATCAGCTATGAGTATGTGTATGTGCACTGCAATCTGAAGGACTGTACCCTCAGTTTTATCTCACTGGTCTCTTGATCGTTACAAGCCTGAAAACAGAAGCTGTGACCAGTGAGACATGCATGTTGTGTCTGGATGTACTTACAGCATTGCCCCCTCAGTTGGAATAATGAGACAGACAACATTTGGAAGTAAACAAGGGCCACTTTATTAACTTGTAGAGAGGAGCCTTGCCCTAAGAGGTACCCAGAGGTGATCACGATTCCCCACCCTGGCCCCTAAAATCTGAAGGCAGTTCCTGATGGCCTCCTGTTCCCTAACGGGAAAATGCCGTAAGGTGCTCACCGGTTCTGTTTTTTTGCCTGCACAAACCTCTGCTTTGGCTACCCTAATCCCTTGCCACAAGACCTGCCCTTGTCTGATAGATGCACCCCATCAGCCCTGTACAGGTCCTGGAACTCAACCGGTATGTCGGGGTGTGGCAAAAATTGCCCTAAACCACCCTCCATGGCCTTTCTCATCTGGCCGTTGGCTTTATGCCTTGCACGGTCAATACCCCCAAATTACGCCACACCTGGTGGGGCAGAATAACCGACCAGACTATCTGCACACTGGGCCATCTTCCTCTTATCCTTGCAAGGTCAGCCTTGGCTTGTAACACCAGGGCCTTGGCCTTCATTAGACCTAGGTCGTTACCCCCTACGTGCACCACCAGAACATGTAGAGGAGGCCCCCACCTCTCCTCGAATAACGGGGGAAGGAGTGCAGGCCATCTCATGCCCCTCCTTCCCATCCATTCGACAACAGCCCACTCACTAAGGCCCAGTTGAGAACCGATGGGCATCCTCCTGGCCCAGTGAGCGGCCCAAAACACAATGCTGTGGCCACAGACGGTGACTCTTCATCTCGCCCCACAGCCTGCAGCACCTGTAAGAGGAACTCCATTAATAATCTAACATAACATTAAACTTTGCAATCCCACACATATCCCTTGTAACAATGCAATTTCCAGTGACCTATCTGCTGAATCTCACTATTCGAATACTCCATGGCTGCCGCCACTGATGGCACACCAATCCAGAAGGAGTGGGTTCCAAAGCGGAACCCGCCTAATCCCAACCGGACCAGAGCTTTCCGTGTTAGGGCCCAAAATTGAAATTTAGTGAGGGGGGGTGCCATCCTTATGCTGAAACAGATAGCCTACGTCCCCACCCTGCATGGCTAAATACTGGTGTAAAGCCAGCACTAGGCATAACTCCACCTCAAAACAACGGCTCAGCTCGATAGCAGAATCCTTGCCAAGTTGGTCGGTCTTTGACTGACAAAGCATGATCCTGACTTTGGAGTCCGGCAAGTGAATATCACACTGGTCGAGCACTAGGCCAGATGTATCCCTGCTAGAGCCGGCCACTAAGTCACTGATCTGCAGTGCCCCCAAAAAGGCGACCAGTGATGCTGTGTGGAACAATGCAGCCAAGTATCTGTCAATGCAAAGTGTATGCCACTGTGCCTTGAGCCTCATCAGCACTGTAGGGGTCAATGGTTCCCTGGTGTCTATAACCTTTCCACCCTCCCTTGACCAGCCTTCAAGCATCTTCCTAATACAGAAGTCGTCTGTCTTCTCCTGAAACCCAGATGCCTTGCTGGCATAGGCGAGAGATGACAGCTTGCCTCTAATGGAACGCGCTGACAGGCCCTTACCTCTCAGTGAATCAAATGGGACACTGGTATGGGCCAAACCTGTCTCAGGCCGGCTTCCTCCCTAAAGGACAGAAACTGCTTACCCACCCTCTTACAAGCTCTCCGGGTGGAAGGGGCAAGAGCTCAACTTATCACCTTGTTGGCCTCAGCCCACCAATCTGCCACACTTCTGCTGGCATGCAAACCAGGAACTGGTCAACTTCTGGAGCCAGCTGGTGGAGTCTCTCCATCTGTTTTCAAGAGAGAGCATCAGCAACCCCGTTACTGACCCCAGGACATGCCTGGCTTTGAACAAAATATTGTTCTGCAAACAATGGAGCGTGAAGGCTCTGACCAGGGCCATGACCCTAGGAGACGTGGAAGTCAATGAATTAATCACATGCACTGTGGAGATTGTCGCACCAGAAGTGGACAGTATAGTTGGCAAGCTCTGTGGACTAAATCCACACTGCTACAACACTCGGAAAAAATTCCAAGAAGGTGAGGTCTTTAATCCAACCCACCTGGAACCATTCCTCAGGCCAATCTTCAGCACACCAGTGACCATGGAAATAGACCCCAAAGCCGGAGGAGCCAGTCGCGTCAGATGTGACCTGCAGCTCTGCTTCAACTGGAAGGTCTTTCTGCCAGAAAGACACCCCATTGTATGAATTCAAAAATTCCTTCCATACAAGGAGGTTGTCCCTTATACCCTTGGTGACTCTGGTCCTATGTTGCGGAAGGTGGAGACCCTTCATTGACTCACATAGTCTCCTTACAAAAGCCTGGTCGGGTGCCACAACTTTGCATGCAAAGTTGAGGTGGCCGATCAGCTGCTGCAACTCCAGCAAGGTGATCTTTTTCTTCACTCTTGCAGTGTCACTTAATGCCTGCAGCGCATTTAATTTGTCAGCTGGTAATTTACACAGCTGCCCTACCATGTTGATTTCTATCCCTAGGAAATTCAAATTGGGAGTAGGACCTTCTGTTTTTTTCCTGGGCAACAGGAACTCCTTGCTCCTCTGCCAGGTCCATGAAGCTGGTCAGTAAAAATTTGCATTGTCCTGTATCTTTCTTTCCTATTAATAGGAAGTCATCAAGATAGTGGGCAGTGTTGCATAGTCCTATCCTGTAACGCAAGGCCCATTCCAAAAAGGAACTGAACCTCTCAGAAGCAGCACGGGATATGGAGCACCCCATGGGAAGGGCCCTATCCATGTAAAATTCTCCCTCGAAAGCAAAACCCAGCAGCTCAAAAATCAGCCGGGTGGACAGGGTGGAGATGGAAGGCAGACTTAATGTCACATTTTGCCAATTCTGCCCCCTGCCCACAGTGGCACACCACCTGCATGGCCTGATCAAATGCGGTGTATCTAACTGAACATAACTCCTCGGGTATCGCGTCATTCACTGACTCCCCACATGGGTAGGACAGGTGGTGAATAAGGCAATACTCACCAGGTGCCTTCTTCAGCACAACTCCCAATGGGGAAACTCTTAAATTGTTAATGGGGGGACGGGAAGGGAATGGGCCAAGGGCTCTACCTTCCCTATTACACTCCTTGTCAATTTCCCCCCGAATTATGTGCTCCATCCCTTTAACTGATTTCAAGTTAGGAGCACTAAATGGTCTTCTTTTCCCTTGATAAGGGTATCCTAAACCCTAGAGTGAAACCTACCAAGATATAAATGTCATCCTGTTGGTTGGGGTAATCCCGCAACCAACGCTCAAGCACTTCAACTATAATTGGGCTGGGACCCTTTGTCAGGAGGGGGGTTTATAACCACTGCCTCCTCCTGAACACTTACCTCCCTTGTCTCCTGCCCTTCTGTTTGTTTTGGGGCAACCTGAGAATGTGTGGGGCCCCGCACACAAAGGGCATTCATGCCTGAAGGAGCATGACTTGTGGCTGCATGTCCCATGGGAGGTGAACTTCCAGCAAAGCAGGCGGCTGAACCGACTGCCCCACCTGAGTGTGGGTACCTACCAGACCTTGAGACCTACAAACTGAGTGGTCACTATCTGACCTCTCATTGCCAAATCGCCAGTCCAGAGACATGATTTGCAGCCATAAGTGCAGATGAATCTGATCCCATCTCAAGGCCATTCATGGCTGCCCTCATTCGGAACTCTTCATTGTACTGAAGCCATACAGGGCTCAGGAAATCAGTAAAGCCCTTATAAATGATGTCCATATATTGGAGCACCGCTGAAGCCCTCTATGACACCGTGTCATATGTGGAACCCCCCAGATTTGAGAAACCTGCACCTAAACTTGGGTAGCCCCATCCAGGCCAAACCCCTTGAGGTGGTGGCTGGGCCATACCTCCCCATCCTGCATAGGGTGACCATCCACCTGGCATTGTGTGCGCAGTGCTACCCTGTGCAGTGTGTGTAGCATACCCAGTGGCACCTTGATTGCAGGGGCCCCATGGCCAATATGTCCCCCTTGGCCAGTGTTCCCCACCTTACCTTCACTCCTTGGAGGTTCTTTATAAAGCTCCACCTGGAGCTCCTCTGTGACCTGGCTCTCAGGCTTGTCATCCGAGCACTGCCTCTGGACCAGCTGATGCGATGTTGATGCTACTTCGCCCTTTCTGTCCTCGAGAAGAGCTAAGCGTGCCAACACCTGAGCCTGAAAGGATTATTTAGAAAAAGCTTTAGCCTTCTGTTCGCTACCTGACATGTCACGCAATGGAGGATGGTCGCCCCGTCAACTCTCTAGAGTTGCTAGCCTCTCTAGGATGGCTGTGTTAACAGGGTCCTGCTTATCCTTATCAGAGGAGTCCAAAAGGGTGGGCCACTGTGGAAGCTTCCGGGAAGGCTTCTTAGGGGCCGGCTGCTTGCCCTTCTTAGGAGCCATTGTTCAATATAGATTGCACTTAAGCTATTGCTTAATACTACACCCCAGTACTATACCCTGTATTAGTCCACTAAAATGGCTGCCCAGCAATGTATTTTAAAATAGCTGCCGGAAAATGGCCGCCCAGCAATGTATTTTAAAATGGTCACTGAACAAAGCCCTTTTCAAAAATGGCTGCCCTGGAAGGTCCCCCACAACATGGCTGTTTGCTTCAAGATGGCTGACTTAAGGACCCACTAAAGGTGGCCACTCTGCAGAGGCCCACCCAAGATGGCTGCCCCTCAAAGGCCCTC
>NW_015163643.1:7338-18786 GCF_001447785.1 Gekko japonicus | reverse complement strand
CAACTTCTGCAGGCCCTCCTTGAAATAGCTGCCCAGCACTGGTGCCTGCTAACTGCTGCCTGGAGTGACCATTAAGCAATGTTGGAACATAGGCAAGGAGGGCCAGTTAAAACTGCCTCCACCCCACCATTTGGCCGCCTATTTAACAAGAGGTACTCAGCAGTTGCCCTGGACTGTTAACTGCCCCGCTTGGCCATTAATTTTTTTTAAACTCCTGCTGTAGGCCATAGGCCACGTGACTGCCTCACTGCCACTGGCCCAACCACCACCTCAAATGGACCCCTGCTGCTGCTGTGACATCCCACCTGCTGGGCCCTGGGGTAGGCTTCACCGTTAACTAGGCCCCAACCCCTGTGGCCTCAGCTATCTGAAGGGCCATCCCTGTACTGGGCTGGGAGGGAGATAACCGCAAAACACACAGCCCTGCTGCAGACCACCGCCTCCACTGAGCCTCTATGTTTCATCACTTGGAGCCACCACAGGCTGTGGCTGCCTAGCACCGCTGCCGCTGAATGCCCCAATGAGCTGCCGCTTGATGCTTCCACGGGCCACGGCAGCTGAGCACCACCATCTCTGAGCACCACTGCGGGCCGCTGATGATGAGGGCCTCCTATGCTGTTAGCCAAATTGCCTTGATTCTAATTGATATTTAGGGAATTAAGATGTAATAGGCAAAAGGCAAAATAAGGGAGCAAGCACCAGTGTATACAGGGTTCCTGCCTTTTCCCAGCTCACCAGAAATAGACTCAGAGGCAAGTTTCAGCATAAAATGATTTCCTTTACTGTAGATTCTTCACATGCATACAATATCACAAACACACAATTATACAGTTCTAAGAAAATTAGATAGAGGAAGATAGCACTTTTGCATGAGCAGGATGTTTCATTGAGGGGTAATACAGTTACCTGTCCACGACAGGATGGAACAATCCTTAGGAAAAAATGAGGGAGTCTATAAGGAAATGGTGTCATGTCTTAGGCCAGCAAAGACATGTGGATAGACTCTTGGGTAGCTAATCCAGAGTCATTGAGATAGGTAGGGGTTCGGTGCGAGAGACAGCAAAAGAGAGAAAACATGGCTGGGTGCTCCCTTTTAAGGGGGGGGCTTTGGGGGTTGGGCCAGGTGGGTCACATGTTTTGGCCCACCTCCTACTAGTCCATTCCAAAAACATTCTGTTGGAGCAGGGTTTAGGGGGAGGAGATTAAGGGAGTGGACAATATTGAGATCTAGTAACTTTGGGTTGAGCAGTAGCATCTGAAGGGATTGTGACTCATGCGGCCAGAGTCTTTGTCATTAAGATTGTCTTCTGCCTGTCGCTAGGTGAGACTCTGTGGGGGAGGGGAACACTGCCTGTGTGTGTTGGAAGAGGCTTCTCATGGCGTTTGGATTTCTTTGTCTCTGGTCTTCTCTCTAGGTTTACAGTGCTTCACTGGTCCATCTTACAGCAGGCAAGAGGGCAGGTAACTTCCAGGAACCATTGGCACAACATACAGGAAAGCTTTCTGCTTCTGGGTGTGTGTCTAGCTGGCATCCTTTTTGGGTCACCACCAGTGTTCCCTCTAAGCTGAGTTAGTGTGAACTAGCTCACAGTTTTTTAGCCTCCAGCTCATACATTTTTGTCTTAGCTCTGGAAGGACAGCTCCAGAGCAAACTAATTTATGCAGTAGCCAAATCGCTCGCTCACAACTTTCATGCCAGTAGCTCACATAGTAGAATTTTTGCTCACAAGACTCCACAGCTTAGAGGGAACATTGGTCACCACACAGTTCAGTCCCTATTTGCACATTGCTTGCACAGTCCTGGTTTTATTACTTATGAACTTTTGTCCATAAGAGCACAATATGTGCCTTGCAAGGCAACACTGCCCAGTGCTGCTGAAAACTGCTGCCACTGATTGCTGCCCGGACTCCTGGATGTTGTCACCCCCGCCGCGTTAAGGCTTTGGGCTTAAAAGGTAGGCTGCTGCCTCTCTTCCTCTGTGCTTGGAGCTGTGACCGAGCACAAGTTCTAACTGTTTGGGCGGGAGCAGAGCCCTGCTGTTTTACAGAGCCGGCTCCGCCACCCGCCCACGTCATGATGTGCTGTGTCATGGCTGTTGCTGCCCTGGTCTCCTCTGGGAAAGCAAAGCAGCCCCCAGCATCTATTGACATCACCGGGAGGTCGGGAACTAAAAAATCACTGGAAAAGCAGTTCTGACAGCTATTGCTGTCAAACACTCATTTCTCATGGCCAATTCTGAGGGATGGGCTACCCATTACACCAGATTCTATGGTACAGTAGTTCATAGATTGTGAAATATAAAATTGTCCTTTATTTTCTCCTTCTTTATGGCCACCATAAGAAAATTTGTTAGTAGGTCTTTTTTCAGCTTGTAATAACTAAATGTAATGGAAGTTATACGAGATGATGCCTTATACTGAGGCATACCATTGGTCTTAGGGTCTTAGGTACAGGCCTTTTCTAAATTCTGTTCTATGAAGTAGTTTAACTGCTGATGTTGTCAAAAGCCCTTGTATCAACCAAGGCTAAGAACTTTTGGTACAAAGGGTTGCTGCAAATCAAAGTTACAAAATACCAGAGAGAGACTAAATCTCACCCTAGTCTTGGTAGGTGCAACCAGTCCTTTCAGTCTATCCCAACAGCCCAGGAGTGAAAGGACAAGTATCCCAGCTTCTCAAGGAATTAAAAAGAAATGTCAGCCCAGCAGAGTGGGACTGCAGACTGAGTTTCCAAACACAAAACAGTTAGCTGGTAGGTAGCCAAAGGGCAAGACTCTGGAAGAAGGCTTTGAGGTCAATGAAGGCAAAATCCACAAGATAAAAATATATAATCATTTATTTAAGGTGCAAAAAATATATTAAAAGAGACAAGACTGTGAAGGAATAAAACAAATAAATCTAAGCATATCCAGCATAGCTAATACATAGAACAGAGGTTCCCAAGTTACCCAGTGTTGGTTTATCTCAGGCAGTTAGTTCTAGTAATTCATAGATATCCAAGGGCATAGCCCTTCTGAGCAAGCAGTCAAGACAAGCAGAGCTGTGTGACCACTGACATGCTTCAGTGCCAAGAGCAAAGGCTAACTAGATTTATGGAGAGGGTCTCTGATTGACCTCAGGCCTGTTAGGCCAATCAGAAACCTGAGAGATGATGTAACTCTCTCTGTGTTGCTAAGCACGTGATGTATAGGATGATGGGGGGGGGGGGACGAAACCATACTGCAGTTAGGCCTCGCCTCTCTTCCCACAGGTGCCCATAAGTTCAGTTGCTTGGAATGTGCTAATTGGAAGACCAAAGTAAAGTGGTACTCCCTAGCACCCACAGCTGCAAACAATTTATCTGGCAAGGTCACACTATTCTATCTGTCTTTGTCTTTGGAAATATTTCTGTAGGCCTCTTTGCTGCCTGAACCAAAGATTTTATTTCACAGAGCAAAGCAAAGAATCATTTTTCTTTACAGATGCAGGGGACTGAACCTGGAGGCTTCTCTTCTGCTGAGGTTATTATCTATTCCCTTCCACTGAGGTGGTGATTCTGTGAAAAATGCTCACACAATAGGTTTTGTGTGACTCTAGTATTTTTCAGTTTTGTTTGTCCTGGCCCCTTCCATTCATCATAAGTTATTACCCAGTAAGGTAGTTTCTCGTTCATCTAGCTGCTATAAGTTATTACCCAGTAAGGTAGTTTCTTACTGACATGGCTCTCACTATATTATTTTCAGACACTAGAGGCCTCCATTGGGCATGTGCAGTTTCAAAGCACATGCTTTGAAAGCAGACTGTTTGGCATAGGATAGGTGCCAGTGTGAGAGGAGGGGAGGGATTGGTGCTTTCCCCAATAATCAGAACAGCAGTATTTGGGAAACTCAAGTTTGAGAATTGCAGTCTTCAGAAACAGTTAAAAGCAACACAACATGTTCTAAGCATTGATTGACTAAATACATTCATCAAGTCCATACCACTATGTATAATGTGCAATTGCACCAGGCATAATCCTGTACTTCTTCAAAACACATAATGACCATTTCTGCTTGCACAATGACTAAATTATCATTTTTCCATTAGCCTCCGGTAATGCAACCAAGCAGAGGTTCAGCAGGCAACTTTCCAGGGCTTATAAACAAACATCCCACTGCCTCAGGCTATATTGTAGTTGGAAAGAATCTGAGAGAAATTACTCATTTGAGGGCTATTGTAACCAGAAATGTGCTTTCTAGTCAATATTGTTTGTGATTTATATGCCTTAATGTCTGGATTCTTTAATTCTCTTCACCTATAGAAAACATTCACTTTAATTCTTCATAGCTCTGTTTTGTAGCTATTGCCTATTTCAAACTGGACAACAAAGGCTAATTGCATTTTGCACATTAAAAGAGCTGCAGAAGTGACGCTTCCATTTTAGATCCCTCCCAGTCTGGCTTTCATTTGGGTCATGGGACGGAGACGGCACTGGTCGCCCTCACAGATTACCTCTGGAGGCATCTGGATCGGGGCAGAATGGCAGTGCTGTTGTTAGACCAGTCAGCTGCGTTTGACACGGTCGACCACCAGCCACTGGTCCGCCACCTTGCCGACATTGGAATTCAGGGACTAGTCTTGCAGTGGCTTGTTTCCTTTCTCCAAGATCGAGGACAAAGAGTGGTGCTAGAGGATCAGCTGTCCCAAAGGCACCCACTAGAATGTGGAGTGCCCCAATGGGCAGTGCTGTCCCCGATGCTCTTTAACATCTATATGCACCCTCTTGCCCAGATTGCCCGGAGGCATGGACTGGGTTGTCACCAGTACGCTGATGGCACCCAGCTCTATCTGTTGTTGGGAGGCCGGTCTGACTCCAAACCAGAAGACCTGGATCGGGTGCTACAAGCCATGGCTGGTTGGCTTAGGCGGAGCTGGCTGAAATTGAATCCAATGAATAAATCCCCCTCCAAACCCCTGTCTCCTGTTTCTGTGTCAGAGCCTGAGAGCATCCCATGCCTGACACAGGGGTAAATTCACTGAAGCCAATGGGACTACTCCCATGTAAATCTGCACTTTATCCCTCCCATTCATTCCAGGAAGAGACATGAAGGGAAGGAGGCTGAGAGGGGCTGAAGTACTTGGCAGAGAGATTGTGGAGCTGTCAAAAAGCAGCCTGAGCTTTGGATACATGCGTATATGCACAGGTGAAAGAAAAACAAGAATGCTGCAACAATCTGAATGATGGATCCATGGGATGAGCACACAGTGAAGCCAGTTCAGTGTGGGATGTCTGATCAAAACTTCCCACAACTGTTTAAACCACTGCAAATAGAGGCACAGCCAAATCGTGGGAGGGCTTCTAGTGGGAGGGCCTTTAGTGTCCTGGCCCCACTGCTGGACCTCCTGATGGCACCTAGTATTTTTGGCCACTGTGTGACAGAATGTTGGACTAGATGGGCCATTGGCCTGATCCAACATTAGCTTCTCTGATGTTCTTAACATTCCAAGCCTCCAATGTGACTGCAGCCTTTGATTGCTTGCAGTTTAAAATAAACCACCATTTTGAATCTTTACTTTGGTAGCATTCTGTCACTGAACTACAAGTCCCAGGCTGTAGGATAAGAATGTGTAAATCCAGTTGATACAAATGAACACAAATGTTCTCAGCTATAGGCAAGGCTGGACACAAGAGAAAAAAGCCAAACAGCTTCCCCCACCCCAACAGCACTGAGACCATTAAGAAAATCACCTCCCCTGTAAGCTGAAATCTTTTCCCATTAGGTGTACTAGGCAAACAGGTGGTGAGGAAGACAGCCATAGCAAAGCACTGCAAAAGTGCACCTGAGCAAAGTTGCTGCTCCCTGGACCAAAATCACAGTAATAATTCTAGGATAGCCTATATTTGTATGCGTAATATTAAATATATATGAAGATGAAGAAGAAAAGGGGATGTTCTTTGAAAGCCAGACCTAGTTAGGTCACCGGACTAATTCTGAGTGTTTCCAAAACATCCAGTTTTAGAACTGTTATGGGAATCAAGGCACAGATACATGGTGTTTACAAAATACATATTTATTTGTGTACCATCTTGTAAGGCTCTGGTATGCAAGAATTTTTCTAAAAAATATCAAATACAAACCAGAGCATCTCTACATTGATTTGAATGAGTGCTGATCTCAAGAATGTGGAGAAATTCCTTCACAGTAGGCAGATGATTACATCCTCCAGGCAAAGATAGTTCAGATTCTTCAGACAGATAACCCTTCAGAATGGTTTCACATGAGGTAAGGCAAAGCAAAGAAGAGAATTCAGGAAGTGACAACAAAGACTAAGGCCGAATCTAGATATGCATTTTAGAATCAGCTTGGTGCCGCTGTTATCCCATGTGGTTCAGAACTGCTGCGCCTCTGCTTTCTAGTTAGCATTAAGGGAGCTGTCCACTTTCTCTTTTTTCAGTTATCTAATCACAATCTATTGTTCATCACTAGATGGCACCTGGGGGTTACTGGAGTGTTCTGGGACTGGAATGAGAGGCCCCAGAGTGGAATAGTAGCCCCTGGGGTTAGCAGGAGTATTCTGGGACTGGAATAACCGGCTCCAGAGTGGAATGACAGCCCAAGGGGTAGGAGATGTGTCCTGGGACTGTAATGATAGGCCTGACATTCCAGTTCCAGGACACTCCTCTTACTTCAAGGGGATGTCATTCCACCATTGGGCCTGTCATTCCACTCCCAGAAAACAACTGCTACACCGAGGGGCTGTTATTCCACTCTGGGGCCTGTTATTCCAGTCCCAGAACACTGCTGCTACCCCCATGGGCTGTCATTCCACTCTGGGGCAAGTCATTCCAGTCCCAGAATACTTCTGTTACTCCTAGGGTCTGTCATTCTTACCCTTGTGAACTTAAAAATGAGAAACACCATGACTACAAGGCAGGAATTGCAACTTTTTGAGTCAAATGCAAGCTACTACTCGAAAAAAGCTGCTGACTGTGCATTGCCCAGTCACATTAAGTGATTATAAGTTTAATAAACAGATAAATTTCAAATATTTTTTTTGAGGACTGGTACATAGCAATGAGTAAAAGCAGCCATGCAGGAATCAAACCAAAGAAAAACCCCCCCCCGGGAAATTTAAAAAGGTCCCAAAAAGGGGGGGGGGGGGGGGGTCAAGAAAGCAGATTTGAATAAGCGGATAGATAAGTTTTGGAAGATAAGATTTGAGGGCTGGTATATAGCTATGAAGAAACAGAGCCAAGCGGGAATAAAATTAGAAACACCATTTCTGGATTTAAACGTTTTGAGATAAATGCAAGCTCTTACTGCACCACTAGTGAACTTAAAAATGTTCAGTCGGTCTGTAAAAGGGGTCAAGAAATAAAAGCTTCAAAACAAGATAAAAATTAAAAAAAATATTTTGGGGGCTAGCTAGTAAAAAGAGAAAAGAGTACTGTTGGAATCGAACCACGAGTTACTGCCTAGTTTATTGTGCGCCACCAGTTGGAATTATTTAAGAATTAGCAGAGCAATGGCTCAGAAATGTCTGCATTAGGTTGACAGTGCAACGAAACCAGAAAGGAGGGGTTAGAGCAGCAAAGAACAGCATTCATTTAAACCAGTGCAGAGCGGCTATGACAATGGAGTCACTACCAGAGGGTGGGAAACATATGCAGACACTAATTTTTATACTGGCACACTGCCAGCATGAAACCGGATGCAAATGTAGACAGTTTGTTGCGAGATGGGAGCGAAAATGTCAGGAAACCGGCAAGAAACATACATGTGGATTCGACCTAAGAGAGAGAGACAGTGAGAGAGAGAAGGAGACCCTTAGTTCACCAAGAGTTGTTCTTCATTGTTGTTCAACCGAAGAATGTCCGCCTTCCCTCGACCAAGGCCAGGACCTTTTCAGCCCTGGCCCCTGCTTGTTGGAACTTGTTCCCAATTGAGATCAAGGCCCTGCAGGATTTATTACAGTTCTAAAGGGCCTGCAAAACAGAACTGTTCTGCCAGGCCTTCCCTGCTCAACCTGTCTGGTTCATTTACACCATCCAGAATGTGGGAGTTTATGACTTGGCTGTCTGGAACATCTTGCCTTCAACCAGTTTTGGAGTGGTCTTGCACTCTGGAGTGCAAAGTTAAAGTTTCTACATTACAGCTCATCACTTTCTGAAATTCTCTCTGGCAGGAAACAGGGTGGAGCTTGCTAGCTGGCTAGTGGCAATGAAAATCTGGCTTAGTTTCTCCTCTGCTTGCAAGTATTCAAAGGCTAGGCATTCCCAGGGAATGAGCCAAAGGGCTTTTGTCTTTCACTTGTCAGTGGTTTTTTTTATTATTTAAAAAAATAATGGGTCCTCAATAGGGAGAAAAGTGGGCTATGAAATTAAAAAATGTATAGAAGGGAAACTAGCAGAAAGTGAACTATTACACTCCTAAGGCATGTCAATGACTTTTTATCAATATTTTTCTGAGATACTGCCCTTTAGTTTGGATCTCATTGCATGTCTGATTCCTGGTACTATCTTAATATCTTAATGATATGCATATTCTGTATTCCATAATGAAATTTAACATTTGAAATTTAGTTTGTAATCCTTTGCAGAGTTGGGAGCCAGTGACATTAAATTCAATGGGATGTTACTACTGATCAGACATGCATAGGATCAATCTGAAAACCTACAATATGCACACTTACTTGAAAGGAGAGCTATGTGTACTTTCTTCTGAGTGAAATGCTTTAGTAATCCATCTGCCAATCATCTTAAGCCCATTAGCTGGGCTCCTGAGCACCCTGACTAGAAGACAAATTACAGTATGTGTAAAATCCACTTATGGATGCACCAATAAAATGTTTGTGAGATTGCAACAAAAGACTTACCACAGGGCAGCGGGGGGGGGGAATAAAGAGGCAGACACCAATAGTAAAGAGTGATTAAACCAGAAATAACATTAATAAAGGGACATGATCCAATGTTCCCTCTAACAAACACCAGAAAATTCGTTGCCAACAAGTAACTGTTTCTGTTATTCAACAAGGTATTTAAAACTTTGAGGAAAGAGACTTTCTTTTCAGTTTCTGCTTAAACATTCAAGCATAGGTTTCTGAGTTTCACTGACATGTAAAGTTTTGAAAGCAGGAACATACAACCAATCAGTGACCATCTACCACTTATCTTAACTCTCAATGTCAGCCCTTTCACTAGAACCCAAAGTTATTTCCAACACCAACCTGACAAACTCTCTCTATTGCCTAGGATCTTATGGAATAATCTTATGGAATGATAGCTCTATGAAAAAACCCAACAATTACTCAAATCAAACCTTTTAAAGTATAGATCCTCTTTAATTGATGCAACTGAACATTCATCAATGATCATAGCCTAAAATGCTTTAACATCTCACATATCTACATCACTGGGCAAAAAACTTGAGAGTGGAAATAAGGGGAGTAGTAGACCAATTAATGTCTCATTTGATAAGGAATGTAGATACTTAAAAAATCCAATTACGCAATGTCTTTAGACAATACTGTGAGTCCACTGACCCATATTTTCTGATAGAATACTTTGAACTTAAGAGTCAGTTACACCAGAGTATGAACAGAAAGAAGATTGAATATATTAATACACAATGGGAACAATTATATCAGGCCACAATTTTAAATAATACCTGACTGGCCTCCTGTAACACCTGATGAAATAAAAGAACTGATTAGCCAGTTAAAACCAGGAAAAGGATCTGGCCCTGATATAATTCTCCCTGAAAATTTTAAAACTAGATCCTGACTGGTGGGCTGCCCCTTTTGCATCCTTTTTTACAATGATTGATAAATCTGGCCTTATTCCTGATGCATGGTTAAATGCAATTGTGGTCCCAATTTACAAAAAAAGGTGATTGCTCAATTTCTTCCAATTATAGACCAATCAGCCTGCTTTCCATTATAGGCAAATTGTATGCCAAACATTTACTATCTAAGCTGACCATATGGATGACAGAACGGAGAGTCTTAGGCTTGGAACATCTGGGATTTTGTAAAGGGAAAACTACTTTAGATCATTGCATTGTATTAGTATAGACTAATAATCATGCTTTCCAGTACAGGCAAATTGTATGCCAAACATGTACTATCTAAACTGACCATATGGATGACAGAATGGAGAGTTTTAGGCCTGGAACATCTGGGATTTTGTAAAGGGAAAACTACTTTAGATCATTGCATTGTATTAGAGCACCTGATTAATAAGTATGTTAAAAGAAGCAATGTAAACTTATATGCTGCCTTCATAGATCTTAAAGGGACATTCGATTCAATTGCCCGGGAACTCATCTGGGCTAAACTTCAACAACTAAACGGAGGCTGCAGTCACATAGAGCATTAGGTACGCTAGAGGGATGGAAGATAGGCGGATTTTCTGGGCACAATCTCACTGCTACATCTGGGAAGCGTCGAGTTCCCATGGCGAACACGAGGCTTCCCGCAGAAGATGCGTGGTAAAAAACTAGTACCTCGGAGGCACTAGTTTCCTGAAAGTGCAGGGCAAGGGCAGGCGTCTGATCGCATTTCTGGTGGTAGTTCCGGCGCCCGCCCATGTCCCGTCGCAAAAAGTTTTTTTTCCCAAAGTCTCCAAGATGTGCACAAGCACCCAAGGGAGCATGCACACATTTGAGTTTAAAAAAACACCCAACCCCGTTTGCCCCGCACCCCGCTTTTTTGCTGCGCTGCAGGACTGTGGAGTAATCGGCACCTCCCCCCTACCACGGGACCTCCACGGTAGGTCTGCTCACGCAACTGTGCACTTTTTAGCCCTGGGGCAAACAGCCACGCTTCCACCCCTGTATATATTTTATTTATATTCCGCCTTTCCCCCAATGGGGACCCAAAGTGCCTTACATCATTCTCCTCTCCTCTATTTTATCCGCATAACAACCCTGTGAAGTCGGTTAGAAGAAGAAGAAGAAGAAGAGATTGGATTTATACCCCGCCCTTCACTTGGAGTCTCAGAGTGGCTTACAAACTCCTTTCCCTTCCCCTCCCCACAACAGACACTCTGTGAGGTGGGTGGGGCTGAGAGAGCTCTGACACAAACTGCTCTTTTTCAAGGACAGCTGTGCCAGAGTTTGCGACTGACCCAAGGTCACATCAGCAGGTGCAAGTGGAGGAGTGGGGAATCAAACCCGGTTTGACACAAACTGCTCTTTTTCAAGGACAGCTGTGCCAGAGTTTGCGACTGACCCAAGGTCACATCAGCAGGTGCAAGTGGAGGAGTGGGGAATCAAACCTTTTTTTTACCTCAAAGCCGTTGATTGTCATGCTCCTAAACTTGGTTCTGTCCATGTCCCTCTACTATTATATGCGGACAACATGGTACTATTGTCCTGCTCCAAAGTTGGTTTAAAGCATTCGCTAAATAGATGTCTTTCATATTTTATAACAAATAAATTACTTTTTAACCATGAAAAATCCAAAATATTTGTCTTTTCCAAAACTTGG
>NW_015163643.1:7136-7254 GCF_001447785.1 Gekko japonicus | reverse complement strand
GTGACAGAGAGCTACACTATGTCTCAGTCTAGACCAGGAAAACTAAAATAGGAAGCAACCCCTTAAGGACTTCATCCCAGCCACAAAATGCAGTTTTCACATTACAAGATGGCAACCC
>NW_015163643.1:0-5672 GCF_001447785.1 Gekko japonicus | reverse complement strand
TTAGCCTCCTTCCTAGTTCAAAGTCAGTGCTTAACTGACTTTTCTTTAACTGTCAGTTCCCAACTATCATTCCTTAATAGTGTCAGTTAACACTGCCATGTTGCTGGAATGTGTGGAGGGGGAAACCACCTTGCTCTGCCTGCTACACACAGAGTTTCACTGTCTGGATATTACCTACTTTCTTGACCTTGGGATGTTCCAGCTGCTGTTGACCTTTGCTGGGAACCAATGGCTTTGGCTTTTTGTCCGCTTTCTTTCCCCACACGTGCAAACTTTGCTTATTGGCTTCAGCTTGTAAAGGGGGGGGGCATTTGATCGTAGGATGATTAAATGTCCTGGTGTACCAATAAACAGAATTCTTCTTATGAAACACTGTGTTGTGTGACCTGACTATCGACCCTGACAGAGTGTCAGGAATCATCTTCCCCCCCGACCTGCATCTCTCTTACTCGAGATGAGCGACGGCAAGGAGAGCACTGCATTCCTGACACAAGCAATACACGTGTCACAGTCCTGGTGTACCAATAAACAGAATTCTTCTTATGAAACACTGTGTTGTGTGACCTGACTATTGACCCTGACAGAGTGTCAGGAATCATCTTCCCCCCGACCTGCATCTCTCTTACTCGAGATGAGCGATGGCAAGGAGAGCACGACCCCGGTCACGACCGAGGACATGGTGCCAGTGACTACAGTCCCCACAACCACAGTACTGACCACCCTCCCTTGGGATGAGGCAGCCATCCCACAAGGACTGCTTCAGGGAGCAGTTGGTGAAGCGAAATCCCTGGTGACTACAACCTAACAGGGCCCGCACTAGGGAAAGTATAAAGCTGACACCCAGGAAACCTGGGTGCTTACCCCAGGGCCCCACTGTGGAAGCCGGAGGCAGAGGGGTTCATGGAGACCTGGCTGGATTTACTTGAGAGGTCTCAGGACAAGATCGTGAGGACAGTAGAGGAATAGCTCCTGAGCCTACCACGGATAGTAGCGTGGTGCAGCACAAACTTCGACTTCAGCAGCCAGCCCAGCCGCCAGCACAGGCGAGAGTGCCAGTTCTTCCACTCCCGGGGCCTCCAGGGGATCAAGCACCTGACCCTCCACCCCAAGATGGCCGCAAGATGCACAGGCCAGCGGAGCTGCTGGATGCCACATTTGATGGGATGCCTGAGAAGCTGGTGTTCTTTGTGGTGAAAGCGGAGATATTCATCACGAATTGGGGACACCTTTTCCCTACTGAGGAACGTCGCATAGTTTACATTGCTTCAAAGCTGTGGGACAGGGCCACTGACTGGTATGTGAACCTACACAACTCCGATGGTACGGAGCTGCAGGGAGTGGATGATTTCATGTGGGCCCTCAGAGTTCAATACGAGGACCCTAATGCCAGTGATCAGGCATGCACTTACCTGCACACCTTCAAGCAAGATAAGAAGACAGTGAGAGAATACTCTGAGGAGTTTAAGAGGCATGCTGTGAAGATTCAGGGTTGGCCGGATGGGGTGATGGCAGAGCGGTATCGCCTGGGCCTCCACCCCGAGATCCGTGAAACCGTCCTGCGCAGCGTCCACTTTGTGTTCCTTAATGCATAGATGCAAGAAGCAGAAGATGCTGAGAGTTGTCTGAGGACCATCTGTATCGACAATGCAGCAACCTTGGGAAAGGTTGTTCTGGTGACAACAAAACCCAAGATCCCAAAACCAAAGGAGGGGGTGCAAGAGCAATGCATGAAACAGGGTCTATGCCTGAGATGTGGGGAAGTGGGCCACTTCGCTGCCACCTGCCTGGTGTCTGGAACCTCGGGTGCAATGAGGAAGGGCCCTGAAAAGAAGTGGACCGACACCCCGGTGTGGAAAACCATCGCTCGACCCAAGACTCAATGAGCCCTTCAAGCTAGCATCCCTGAAGAGAAACCGGGAATGAGCAGTGAGGAAGAGAATGAGCCGGTGGAAAAAAGCCAGGACCTGCTGTGAGCAGCACGGAGCAGCAGGTCCCAATCCCAGAGGTGCCCAAAATGGTGAGCAGCTATCCTCCCCTTTTTTGTGTGACTGTGACTATAATGAACCCCGAGCTGGGAACACATGTATGGGTGCGGGGCTTAATAGACTTGGGGTGTGGTCGGGACTTGATCAACCCTTCACTAGTTATGGGACTGGGGGCCAGAGTCGTTAAACTCCCAGACCCTATCATCTTTACCCAAATGGATTGGTTGGCCATGAAAGACTTTTGCAAGTATGAGACTGTGCCATTGCAGATGGGGGCAGGAGGACATTGGGAGCACTGGTCATTTGTCATCACCCAGGCAGCTCATTTTCCACTGGTGTTGGGCAGCCCGTGGCTACATGATCACAACCCATAAATCCTGTGGGACGAGGGCAAAGTCCAATTTATCTTCCCCAAGTGTCAGGCTCACACGTAGGCTGCAGAGTGGGGATCCCCCCCCTCCCGATGAACCGGTATGAGTGTGCCTGGCAAGGGAGGAGTTGGCTGCCATTCCCTCAGAGTACCGGGACCTGGCCCGGGTTTTCAAAGAGAAGGAGACTGACGAGTTACCGCCTCACAGACATTCTGATTGTGCCATTGAACTGCTGCCTGGGCACAAGTTGCCCAAAGGGAAATGGTATGCGATGAGCCCGGGTGAAAAGAAGGAACTGAGAAAGTTCATTGACAATAACCTAGCCAGCGGGTTCATTCGCCCTGCATCCTCCCCGTTTGCTGCCCCCATGCTGTTCTGGAAGAAAAAGGATGGGGGTTTGAGGCTATGCACTGACTATAGGGGGTTGAATGCTGTTTCCACTATTAATGCTTACCCCCTACCCCTGATCAAGGATCTCCTGGCCGAGGCAGCTAAGGGGAAAATCTTTTCCAAGCTTGATCTCTGGGACGCATACTTCCGAGTATGAATTGAGGAAGGGGATGAATATAAAGCAGCGTTTAATACCACATTGGCCCAGTTCGAGTACCAGGTGATGCCCTTCGGGCTCAAAGGGGCTCCCGGGGTCCTCATGAACCTTATTAATGAAGTGTTGCACAAGCACCTGTTCTAGGGGGTAATTGTTTATTTATATGATATCTTGCTGTATTCCCCCGACAAACCTTCCCATTTGAAATTGGTGCGTGAAGTGTTGCACACGTTACACAAGCAGAAATTGTTTGCCAAATTTTTGAAATGTGAGTTCCATTGTACTGAGATCGATTTCCTGGGCTATCACATTCCCCCTTGTGGGTGGGAAATGGACCCAGCTAAGGTCTGTGACATTTTGGAGTGGGAGCCGCCTCGGATGTGGAGGCAGCTCCAAGCATTCTTAGGATTTGCCAATTTTTACATATCTTTCCTCACCAACTTTGCCCAGGTGAACCTACCGCTCACAGATCTCCTGAAAACAAAAGGGAAGGGGCCTGAGAGTAACTGGCCTGGACCTAAACTGGCATGGACTAATGAATGCCAGGAGGCATTTGACCGCTTAAAAGCTGTCAGTTTTAACAGCAAGTAAATCTCCACACACGTTTCCAGGGAAGCATTATGCTTTATTAGACTACAGGTCTGTTACCATGTCCACAGGGTTATTGTTAGGAATGACAATAGGGTGGAAACATCCCTACATATAGCAGGGTGTGGAGAATGGATAAGCAAATGAAATCCGAGTGTGCGCACGGGAATTCTTCCGGCGGGAGGTTACATAATAAGCAGGAGAGTCTCAGTGCCCCATGAGAGCCAAAATATTTACACCAGCGGTGGAACGCAAGCCCTCCCCCCATCACAAGGTCAGACAGACAACTCAGTCTGACAGCACTGGTTCTCACGGTCTCCCTATCGCTGTTTACAGCAAGCAGGCAGAGCAGCGAGCAAGCTATGAGGCATGCGCTGTAGCACCAGGGATAGAGAAGGGAGCAAGCAAAACATGGCAGCTAGCTGACAAAAGCCCTATTCACATCCGAACCTGTGTTGGCGCATCCTGACAAAAATAATTTAAAAAAAATATTGTACAAGTCGACGCATTGGAGGTCACCATGGGTGGCACCATTTTGCAGGAGGGGGATGGGAAATTGCACCCTCTTGCTTATTTCTCTCAGAATTTCAATGACACTGAGCAGAACTGGTCAGTATGGAACAAGAAAGCGAGGCTATTAAATTAGCGCTCTCGACATGGTGGCACTTGTTGGAGGGGGCACGGGTGCCGTTTGAGGTTTGGATTGACTATAAAAACCTGGAGGTGATGAGAACGCCCCGCAAACTTAATGCTAAGCAACTAAGGTGGGCGGACTTCTTCTCCAAAATCAGTTTCACTCTCCATCACTTCCCATGCAAAGGTAACTCATTGGCAGATGCATTGTCACATCTCCCGCAGCATGACAGTCAACATGAAGGCGTGCTGGACTCTATGTTCACTCCCTCCCAGTTGGGGGTAGTGGTCCTGACTTGTAGCCAAGTGAAAGCCTCACCCCCAGAGAATGGGGACAACTGGGAAGTGAAGTCCACCTCCGCCCTCTCGGACGCTAATTGGAAAGAACTGGAAAGGGAGTGGGAGTTGGAAGAATGGACTAATGGCTGCTGGTACTGCAGTCACAAACTGATTGTTCCGCTGGCCTTGCGGGGCAATGTCATGTCAACGGTGCACGGCAGCAAGCTGGTGGGTCACCTGGGATTTTTGAAGTCTTTGCATCTGTTGCAATGCCAGTTCTGGTGGCTGGTATGAGAAAGGATCTTTCCTTGTTTGTCCAGTCTTGCAAGACATGCATCATGTGTAAACCACATCCCGGAAAACCACCTGGACTGTTGCAGCCACTGCCCATGCCTGCCAGGCCGTGAGAGGTGATATCCATGGATTTGATCACCGATTTGCCCCCCAGCCGAGGAAAAACAGTTATATGGGTGGTGGTCGATCTGTTTTCCAAGCAAGCCCATTTCATCCCGTTTAAGTCCCTGCCTACAGCCCGCCTCCTAGCCAAGGCGTTCCTTCAGCAGGTGTTCTGGCTGCATACCTTGCCCCACAAGATAATCTCCGATCGGGGGTCGCAGTTCATTTCCTGAACAGCGCTTATCACCCTGAGACTGATGGCCAAACGGAACAGGTCTATCAAACCCTTGAACAATACCTACGGTGCTTCACAAACTTTCAACAGGATGATTGCGAGGGGCTTCTCCCCTTCACGAAATTTTGTTATAACAATGCGTGTCATTCCTCCATGAAAGATTCTCCATTTATGGCTGCCTGTGGTTATGAGGCTCTGCCTCTCCCCTTCCTGACTGATATGGCCCTACCTGAGGGGGATGTAGTGGACTGGTGTAGGGGGTTGCAAGAAGTGTGGCCGGTCTTATGTAAGACTTTGGAGGGGGCTAAGGAGGCATATAAAGCTCAAGCTGACAAGAATGTTTCGGAGGGCTGGGACATCAAACCAGGGACTCTGTCTATGTCTCCACTAAGAATATCAAGGGGCTTCAATCTAGTCATAAATTGGGGTGGACATTTATTGGTCCTTTTCCAGTCAGGCACAAGATTAATGATGTGATTGTTGAACTCATATTGCCAAGAATTTAAAGTATTTGCACCCCATTTTCCATTTTAGCCTCCTAAAACAGGACCCTGGCCTGAATGCTTGGAGACCCCATCAAGCACAGCCGCCCCCCTGATGGTGCAAGGAAAACCGCATTTCGAAATTGTTTATATTTT
>NW_015163642.1:484933-522160 GCF_001447785.1 Gekko japonicus | reverse complement strand
TGTGGGAACACATTTTCTCTTCCGACAGTCACCATAAAATGTGTTAAGAAATGCAGTACTACAGTGCTGAAATATATCAGGTTTCAGTGCTGCAGTAAGCCTGGAAACAGGCCTGTCAAAGATAATCTGTTTTCAAAAGTCTAGGGCCTGCAAAACGGAGCAGTTCCACGAGGCCTTTGGTTGAGGCGATGGACGTCCAATCACATGGCCTCCCCTGCAAAGCAGTCCTACTGAAAGTGCTTATGGTTACCACCTATCCAGCTGCTGGAGTTAATATAGAAAGCTATGTCGCTATTTTAGTTAAACTTTTAATCTGATTTTTAAATTTTAATCTGACAATTGTGATATTGTAAATGAAATTTTGATGTTCCCCTTCCTGAGCCTGCGCACGGGAAGGGCAAGCTACAAATGCGATAAATAAGTTGGTTCAGATGACCCTTACGTAGGATTGCCAGGGGCTCCCCGCTAGGGGGGGGCATGGCCTGGCAAACAGTGGGAGATGGGAGTGACAACATATCAGGGCAACACAGTAATTGGCACATTGGCAATGCCATAATGTCACTTCCACAGGAAACACAAAAGTGATTGAAGTTCTCTGTAGGCATTGCTGGAAATTCTGTGGTACAACTAGAGTTTCTGGTGATTCCTAGATAGTACTGACATTGCTTCTGTATTTTCCTGAGAAGTGACGTCACACCACTGGATTGACGGCCTTTAGCCGGGGGCACCCCCACTGGAGAACAGGCAGCCCTGCATCCCAGCTACCATTTCCCACTGCTGGTCTGAGTGGGCTTGTGGTCCAGATCCTGGGCTAGCACTTAGTTGCCCCAGGAGGAGGACCCCCAAGACCCCCAGGAGACACTTTTCCCTCTTTACTTTTAGGCCGGATCTGGAGGACAAATGCAAGTGTTAATGCTGCCTCTACCATTTCCATGTGAAAAATTACCTCCATTTCACAGAGAAGCAGTTTGCTGTGGATGATTCAAGAAGAAGAGGAGGAGATTGGATTTATTTTCCCTGCCCTTCACTACCCGAGGAGTCTCAGAGTGGCTTACAATCCCTTTCCCCTGTGAGGTAGGTGGGGCTGAGAGAGCTCTCTTGAGAACAGCTCTGAGAGAACTTGTGACTGATCCAAGGTCACACCCTAGGGGCTAGGGGCTCTGGGGCAAGTGATGCTCTGTCTTCTTGGTGCTTGGGGGGGGGTCAACAGTGGGAGGGCTTCTAATGTCCTGGCCCCACTGCTGGACCTCCTGATGGCACTGGTATTTCTGGCCACTGTGTGACACAGAGTGTTGGACTGGATGGGCCTTTGGCCTGATCCAACATTGGCGTCTCTTATGTTATGTTCTTATGTTCTTAGCAGCTGCATGTGGAGAAGTGGGGAATCAAGCCTGGTTCTCCTAAATTAGAGTCCACACTCTTAACCACTATACCAAACTGGCTCCCAAGAGAATGTTAGGTGATATTGCTGAAGCAGCCTAAAACATTGTGTTTGTTTTACTCGAGGACAATGCATATCTAAATCTTTGGCTTGAACAAAGCCAAATATAGTTTAGTGACCCTCTATTCCCAGAAGGAATACTTATCAGTGTATTTCTTCCACAACAAGCTTGTCCGTTTCGATGAGGCAGGAAAGTGCTCACTAGTCCTTGTTACTCAGCCTCCCAAGTCCTTCTCTGTGCTTCTCATCTCTTCAAAATTCTCAAGTGCTTTTCCATCCAGATTCTTTCTTTACCATTCCTCTTAATGCATCTGTTCTATAGCAAAGTATTCTCATGCCCTGAAACTACACCCTTAAAAAATTGTTCCTGCACCTCTTGTATGCATGGCACCTACAACTGGTTCTTGCTTCAGGAACATGTACCAGCAGTTTCATCTGACCACTAAAAACCCTTTCTTGTAGTACTAAAGTGTCTTCCACATAGCACCGGGGAAGGGGAGGGAAAGCCCAGACTGCCTCATCCCTTCCATCTTTTAAAGAACATAAACTCACCCTGAGACCAATGACAGAACAGTGCCTTTAACAGTTCCTTGATCTGCAGAAAATTGTAAGGTGAAGTTCTTCCTAGTACGATGATAAACATTAAAAACCTGCCAGTGATCACATCAAACTGCTTTTCAAGGGATTTTTCCAACACAGGCAAGTGGAAAGTTGGTACCACTATTTGTGCAGCGGTGGAGTGGAATACTGTTCTTTCTTTTGTTTTTTAAAGCTCACTTTCACTATTAAGCTGAAAGTACCAGTGCCACATTAGGAGAACTCTGACAAAACCTGTAAATCCATTTCAATGACTGTAACGGTCTCATTACAAGGTAGTGGGGAGAAAGGAATAATGAACTTAAAAAAAAAAAAAGTATATCCAGTATTGCAATGAAAGAATAATCTATGGCAGACTCCATAGTGGTGGTGGTGTTTCCAATATTGATGTTTACAGAAAAATTGACAGCCATTTTTGTAATGAATTTTTCAGTCATCTTCGATTATATTTCCTATGAACCAGGTACCTACCTGTTTGAAAATGTTAAAGGCACAAGAACTTTCACTTCAGTGGTAGCTGGAGTCAGCCTTTGTCTCCTCCTCTCAGTTATACCAGTTACTAGAAGCAACAGAAGATGGGGTTTTTTTGTAGTTTTATTAGTTACTTAGCTGGAGAAATTTCAGAAGGTGTTGCTTGTCAGATGGTGCTATGGGGGTGGGAAACTGAAAAAAGCTGCAGGAGTTGAAATTCTCCTATTTCTCCCCCCCCCATCAACTCACAGCTGATTTATGGTGACCCTTTGGGGTTTTGAAGGCAAGAGATGTTCAGTGGTGGTTTGCCACTGTCTGCCTCTGTTGGTCTCCCATCACAATACTGACCACAGCAGACCTTACTAAGCTTCCAAGATCTGATGAGCTCAAGCTATCTTGGGCTATCCAGCTCTGGGCTCTCCTTCTATAGCACTTGTAAAGACACAGGGGCTGTTTTCTTTGCCTCTGATAGCTTGTCCACTGTACAAAAATGCTGCAGGCAGACACAGCCTGAATCTTGATAGGACTTTGAGATTAGAGCCAGGCTTTGAAACCTGCAGTGCAACAGGCAAAGGAAGAGTTAACCAATCTTCTGGGGAATTAATTAACAACAGATGTCTCCTGTTTCAATTAATTAATCTCCTGCCACACTTGATTTTTACAGTTCCCTTGGAAGCCTCTCCAAAATGAGGAGCTGTCCAGATGCCAAGGAAAGCTGTATGCCTACAGGCCTGGTGGGTCACGTGGTACCCTCGCAGCCTGAATGGGCTGGGACAGGGAGTAAATGGGTTTGTTGTTCTCCCATTTGCAGTGTGCCAGCTGGCCAGACAAGCACGCTTCCCCTGACATTGGCAGCTGTGACGCATTGCACGTCATGCTTCTTAGACAACTTCCCAGGGGTTTGTGGGTCATTGCCCAGGAATTAATACCACCTGGCACTGCTGCTCAGGGAGACTTTGGAAAACAGTACAGATTAGGTAAAGACATGAACTGAGATCTGTTAAACTGATGAATGGAGAACATTTATGTTGGATTTTAGATGGCATTTAAAAAATGGCTTAATCTGGTTTACCTTAAGCTTTCTTACAAAAAATGTTTGCTGCATAGCAATATCCTTTGATACAGAGCTGGCAGGGAGATTATCATGGCCAGATCCATGGTAGGGTTTGTGTACCTTTACAGTTGCATAAAGCAATAACTTTACTAATCATATTTCTGCAGCTACAGTAGATGCCACACTTTGAAGAATTCTCAAAAGCAGAAGGAACCTCTTACTGTCTGGACCTGGCAATTCAAGCTCTTAGATTTTTCTGACCATGGTTGCAAGCCCAACAAAGAGGAGCTAACGTGTTTTGTGGATACCTCCTCCCCTGCATCAAATTGCTATTTTCTGAAGAATAATTAACTGTGGAGCAATTATGTGTTTTATTAAAATATTTCTACTCTGTGGAATACCAGAAACCTGAGACAAAGAGTATCAAAACCTGGGCACCACCACTGAAAATACCTGTTTTGTTATCCACCCACCATAGCACAGAGAGGTGGCACCTGTGAAGTATTCATGAAGACTGTAGGGTATACGTTCTCCAGGCCTTTTCCCCCTCCCCACAAAGAGGTGCCAAAAAGAGTGGGGGAATGAGAATTTGCCACTGAGGATGCACACCGAAGAGTTTTCAGAGCCCAGTTCTCCACATCTAAAGGACCATGCTGAAGACAGACCACTTGCTTCCCAGTTGCCCACATTCCCAGCTTTGACCACCAAAAATTAGTATCTGCATGCAGCTCTCCTCCAGGGATATCCCCTGGGGAAATGGTGGTATGCATTTCTGCCTGAATCCCTCTGGGGGAAAAAGGCAGATGGCGTTCTAATTCCCCATAATTTTTCAAATGTCTCCTGCCCTGCCCTCACTTAGGCCCCTCAGATGACTGTGGGTAGACGTCCACTTTACAAATACAGTGAGTGAAAAATTGGGTTGCCAGCATGGTACAATGCCACAGAGTCCACCCTTCAAAGCGGTCGTTGTCCCCACGGGAGCTGATCTCTGTCAGCTGGAGATCAGTTGTAAAAGTGGGATATCTCCAGGCCCCACCTGGGGGCTGGCAACCCTAGTGAAAAATCAGATTGGGTCACCTGATACATTGCTAGTACAAGTGGTGCAAATTTAACCCTTCTATATAAATTCAAATATTCTTTCTCCCTGTGGAGGACAGGCAAAGGTTATTTATTTATGTTAGTTACGCCAGTGATGAACCTTTATTCTTCTACAAGAAGCTCCTACAAGAAGAGAGCCAGCATGGTATAGTGATTAAGAGTGGCAGAGTCCATAGGCGTAATCTTCGTGGGGGCGGCGGGGCGTTAGCCCCCGCCGAAATTTTCAGAAAGGTGCTCAGCCTCCCCCGGGAGCCACCCTTGCTCCTAGCAAAGCAATGCCTCTGGCCCAGCCCCAGCCCCCCCCCGGGAAATGGGAAAGTCTACACCCTTGGGCAGACTCCCATCTGGAGAACCAAGTTTGATGCCCCACTCCTCCACATAAAGTCTGCTGGGTGATCTTGGGCCAGCCACTGTTCTCTCAGAACGCTCTCAGCCCCACCTACCTCACAAAGTGCCTGTTGTGGGGCAAGGAAGGGAAGGTGATTGTAAGCCACTTTGAGACTTGTTAAGGTAAAGAAAAATGGGGTATAAAAACCAACTCTTCTTCTTCTTCCTAGTTAGTCGCCATGCCCTCTGTTCACACACCCCATAATGCCTGGGCATTGTTCTTTTTAAAGGACCCTGAATACAAGAACCTCCCCCGCCACATTCTGGTATTTGGATAGGCATCACAGTGTTTCTGAGACCTACCTGAGCAAAATGTTCAATAGGCCACTCTAGATATGAATCCATTTTCTGGAACTCTGGACTGATCTATTAAGCAGCAAGAGAGAGAGGCTCTGTGTGATGCCTTTTCCAGCGAATTGCATCCAGAGGGCCCCTTTGACTGATTACGTTTAGGAGTTTTAATTTTCATCAGCCTCACCACTAGCAATTTATTATGGAGCATATTAATAATGAACGTTTATTGTCTAATTGCTAATTGACTGTGAGGGAACTACATTCCCCGCACTCTGCCATTGCTGCACAGCTTGGGGAAAAGGCATTAAGGCACAGATTTCCTTCAGCCTTCCACCTCTGCATGGGAATTGCTTTTGGAAATGTGCTTCTCTTTATTAACAGTTTAGGTTTGGCTGAAGTCCTGGCCCAGGGAAAGTGTCCAGCAAGATGAAGACAAAGTCTGTTGACTCTGAACATAATGGATAAAGGAAGAAGAAGAAGCAATAGCCACTGTGCTGAAAAAAGTCCTAATCAGTCGTGCAAGAGCCTTTGCCTCAGTGCTGTCTGGTGATGGGGAGGGGCAACTTCCTCTTGTCTACCCAACTCATCAGCTTGAAGAGCCAATAATACGTGGACCTAGGTTTGACTATCTATTTATTTATTTATTTGTTTAATTTGCATCCCGCCCTCCCTGCCAAGGCAAGCTCAGGGCGGCTTTCAGAATATATGTTAAAATGGCAGAATATGTTAAAACACAAGATTTAAATAAAACCACAACATATAAAATAAAACACATCATAAGGTGCTAGTACAATCATAAACGATGGTGGCTATTTACTTCAATATTTCTACCCTGAATTGCTTTCATGTGGGCACAGCTTTTATTTACCTGGACAAACAGAAGTGAGGTTAAGCGGAATTACTGAGGTGTGACAGATTGCACTGAAAAGCAGGGAGTTCAAGAATTAATCTTCCCCGGAGAAAAGAGCTTAGGTGATTGGCTGCTCTGCTCACTCTGATTGGTCAGCATCAGCTGAGAGAGAAAATAAAACAGCTCATCTGGAGGGAAAAGAGGTCTTTCACCTTTGGTCTTTCGCAAATTGGTCTTTTGCTGTTTGGTCTTTCTAAAGTCTGGATCAGTAGCCAGAGGGTGGCTTCTGAGGGAAGAGACATTTGGGAGTCAGTGTTTTCTGCCAGGCAATAGTCAGAAAAGTACTTCTACAAAAAGTAGAAGAGAAAGCCCATTGTTTTAGATATATTTAAATTACTCTGAGGGAGAACTTAAATTCTCAGTCAGAAAAGCTACAGAATAACCTTATACAGACAAAGGATACTGGAGAAGGATTTGGCAGAACATCTGGGTTGTTAGAGTGAACTCCCGGACAAGCCAAATAGTAAAAGGAATTATTGCTTCTTAGGGACAAGGAGAATAACTGCCTGCCAGTGAAAGGGGTTGGGAAGAGAACCCTGGTCTGTGATAAAGGGGAGAAGCTTAGACACCTCAGGAGTTAATGAAAAGCTGTATTATATAAAGGAAAACCTGTATTATCTGAAGGAAGAAATCTAGAAGCATCAATAAGAAATGTGTTGTGCAGAAATATACTAAACGAAGTACCTCTCAAAGAAAGAAATAGAAAGCATCGAAACAAAACTACAAATACACTCTCTTGAATGTTCTAAGAATTCAACTCTGTAAATATTAGAAAGTTTTTACCTCAGCAATCTCAAAACCTTGACTATTCCTATTATACATATATTCCCTGCCTGTTTAATAAAATCTTTATTCTGTTTTTGAAAGTTAATTTGCCTCAAGTGCCATTTCTCAAGGGTTTAAAGAAAACTGGACAGCTCCTGTATTTTCAGTAAAGTTTTTGAGCTGAGAAAAAGCCTAAACTAAATATCTAAACACAGTCAAGTCTTTTATGACAAAGAATATATACACACTACAGTAGGGCTGCTCAGTCACTGAGGGGGGAAATCTGCCTGACGGGGAGATACAGGGGTTCATCATATGAGGCAATGCAGCCTAATAAATGTAAACACTGGACGTGGCTTTGGGAGTCTCAAGTTCAGATTATTGGTCTGCTATGGGTCTAGTGTGTGGCCTCAGGTAAATCACTGTCATTCTCAATCTTAGTTCCTCATTGTTAAAACAGGAATAAGAGAAAACCACAACACAAAGCTGGTGTGAGAATGAAATGAAACAAATGCTAGCAGACGAGTCTGTGAGCTTCAAATATATACAAAGCTGCATGATTGGGCTTAGAAAACCAAGAAGTTTCATGAAAACTGGCTTCTCTCACAGATCCTCCCCCCAATCTAATCTCTTTTACTTTCTTCCAAAATAGGAATGCTTTGACATCCAATTTGTATTGCTACTTCAAGCATGGTTAGAGCATCTAAGATCAGGTCTGGATCCAAGTGCTGTCCCGCAAGCCTAGAGGAATCTAATAGCAGCAATCATGGCATTTCCCAAAAGATCTAATAGTTTCGCATCAGACCAGCAGGCTTCCACACTCCTGTTCTGGTTCACAGTCGAGCAAGCAATTTCTTGTGCAAGAAATATTCCCAAGGGAACCTTTTCCCACCAGGGCATCCCCACATTCACTGTACCCAGCTGGCCAAGTTGTTTGTACGTCTCCGCTGCTGTCCTGCTCAGCTTTATAGGAAGGTGAGGGACCAGCATGAGCCAGAATGCTCTGGGTGTGTCAGGAAAGCTGAAAAGTGCTCCTGATGCCTAGACAGCTCTTTGGGGTGTATCTTGAATTGCTTTTGTGTAACTCTGGCTGAAAGAGAAAGAGGACTTTTAATGGTGAAGATGCTCTTTGGATGGCTGCCTGGCTGCCGTGGAGGTGCATTGGCCCTTATCTCCATAAGAAGCTAAGAAGAAGTCGAGGGAAACCCCACAGCAGCCTCACTGGCCATTTAAAGCCCCTTTTCTCATGAGGCCAGAATCCTCCACAGTTGTGTTGAAGGGGAAATGCCAGGGCTGTGATTCTTCTTTGCTTCATTATGGGAAGGGGCCAGTGGCATTGGCTGTTGTCAGTGATAGGATATTATAGTAGTCTGATCTGTGCTCTGGTTCATTTTGGCACTTACGTAGCTGCACTTATGGTAACCATCACTTTCAACCGTATGTGCTATTTCTAGCCACATTTAAAAATCAATAAAACATGGGGGGGGGGTGTTTTCACTGCAAAGACTTCCTTCATCCCGCTTCCTGTCTGGCCACATACCAAACTGGCACATGCTGCAGAGTGCTGTGAAATGGCTTCCAAGGCCAATCACCTGACTTCATTCTCCTTGTAAAGTGCCCCCATTGGTTACTTTCCCCACGCAGAAACGGTTTCCTCCCCTTTAATAAGCTGAAAATTTAAAGGGGATGGAAACACATGGCACTGCAGCCGGCCAGCCAAAAAGAAAAACAAATCCGTGGGAGATGAGGACTTTGGTTTAATCATTGGGTTGTGCTGCGCTGCCTCTGCTACAGGGAGCCAGTGAAGGGATGGGTGCAAGCAGAGAAGGCTGCAGTCTATTAAACTTCCTTTGAGAGCCTGCCAGACTGACAACAGCTGGAAGAAATTAACATTTCAGATCCATCAGCCGACTTGCTGCTTTTCCCTCCAGAAAACAAATGGCTTGACAGTTGCAGTCTCGGCAGCTTCACCTTGTCCTGAACGCTTCAGACAATTGCTGGCTTGATTTTGCATCCTTCTTCCCTTTCAACCTGCAAAGAGACTGAGTACTCAGAAAAGTAAAGAACATGCTAGACAAGTTATACTCATGTTTGGAAAAAACGTATGGTTCTGCCTTGACAAAGAAGCATTCCTGAATAACCAAACTGATGAGACCAAGCTGGTATCCAGGGAGATCTACTGCAATACAGGCCTGGCAGGGGGAAATGGGAGGGGGAAGCAAAATAGCAGACTGCTTCAGTGCACTGAAGTCCATTGAGACAGCACCTCACAGTGGCTCCGTAAATTGAGCCTAAAATGTTCATACTGCTATTTCAAGCTGCCGGGAGGTTGTACCTGCTACTGCTGCATCTGTTTGTATTCCAGAGGGATGAGAAACTGTTGGCTTCCAGGCTACATCTGGCCACTTGGCTCCCCATTGCAATTCTCCTTGCCAGACCCAAAAGATCTTGGCTGCAAGAAGAGGAGAAAGATAAGGTCTGAATGAGACAAGGCAGCTTTCCCTCTCCCCTTCTCAAAATGGCCTCTGTGGCAACATTTCCTGCTGACTAAGAATGTGTTTATTTATTAGCTACATTTGTAATCCTGTCCATCTTTAAGGGGTTGACCACAGTATTTTTAACTTCATAACAACTCTGTAAAGTAGATTAAATTGAAGGGAAATGGCTTGCCTAAAGCCATCAAGGCCAAGCACATTTGCCCTGAGTCGTGATTAGAAAATAGATTTCTGACAAGGAGAGAGCAGACTTCATGCTTCTGGAAGCTACTTAATTATTTTTAAAGAGCCTTGAGAATTACCAGTCACAAAACGGCAGTTCAGTGGGTGCAGCCAAAGACAAAATGAAGGCTTGTACAAAATTTAGAAACTTTAAGAGCAAGTCTGGATTGCTTGGGTAGGGAATCCTTCCCCGACTGTTTTCCCAAAGCACCCTTCCATTATAACTTGCCCTCCTGCTAGACTTCCTGGTAGTCATGGAAGAAGAAAGGAGGTGGAGAGTTAGGTCCAGATCTGGAAATGATGTCACTGGTTACACTCTAGGAACTTCCCAAACCTCTATAGTAAAGACCATAGAGATTTGAGAGGAATCCAAAGCATTGCCCAGCACTTCTGGGTTTGGATGCCATACACCCCCCCTTCTCCTGCTACAATGACCATCGGTGGTGTCCAACTGAGTGAGCTAGCAGGCAAGTATCTGCTGGGGACAAGCAGGTGGCAACCCTGCTTGCAGAGGAAAATGTAGTTTTCCACGGAAAAGGCAAAGAACAGTGTTGATGCAGGGGTAAAGAATCAATAGCATGCTTTTTTCTTATCTGGAACAAGGGTGCATGAAGGAAGACAAATAAAGGTGGATAGGAAAGGGTGCTGTTGGTTTCACATCCAGAGCAAAGGTGCATGTGTGTGCCTTCTTCTCCTTTGCACAAACGGGGGGGGGGAGTTGTTGTAGCACCTTAAAGCAAAGGATAAGAAAGCAAATGCAGCAGGCATGGAGAAGGAAAGTGATTGTTTGGAAAGTGATTGGTCACTCCTCATGACCTGCTTATCCCTGGTCTAGAAAGCAAAAGTACAGAACTGGACTTGGAGCCATGTTTAAGTCCTGTCTGTGCCAGGAATGAATAATTTGCACCCTTGGTTTCCCATCTTTTCATTGTCTGCAGACGGGAATAAGGAGAGCCTCCTTCATTTGCAGTGAACAAAGAGGGAAGGGCTAGCCCAATGCAGGTCCATATATCCCCACCCTTGGGCCACCCTCTATCCGGCATCAGGCCCCTGGCATGAAAGTAGAGTGGCTCTCTGTTCCCGTTGGCTGCAGCCAAACCCCACTCCCTCTCCCCCACTTCTTTGAAGGGGAGGATTGGAACAGCCGTGTGAAAGATCATGGTGCATTTACCCTGGATTGCATTTACCACCAGCCTTCAGACACAGGACTTTTGGGTTGGAGTTATGACATCTACTGTGTATGTAGAAGGTCCCAAATGCAGTCCCTGGCATCTCTGGTTTTAAAGGTATCAGATGATAGGTGTTGTGAAAGACCTTTGCCTGAGACCTTGGTGAGCTACTGCCCAGTCACAATAGACAATGCTATCCTTGTTAGAGGAATGGTCTGACTCAGCACAGGACAGCTTTGTATGTTTATGTGCTTTATCTTCCAGCTGTTTGCTGAACTGTCTGGAAGTGGAAGATCCAGGTCTGACTATCTTGGAATGTGTCAAGGGAGCAGAAGCACTCTGGATCTTGTGATGCCAGAAACAATAAGCATGGCATGCTCTCAGCTGTCACATCCTGGCAAATTATACAATATTTCTTATTTAGATCAGCGGCTTGTTTAGGTGCGGCTTGTGCACCCACTCAAGGTGGTGGATTTTGAAACAGCCTAACTAGCATTTCTCCACCATTTTGAGTTCCTTGTAAATTCAGGCCCAAGCTGATGTACTATGTTGCATTGTCTGGCCCTGGTTCTTTAAATAACCTGACCTTGGAAACCCTCCTGCTTGACAGTCTGGCTCACAGTTCACAAAAAGAGCAGATAAGGGAGAGGCAAAGGTCCAGTTCTGCAACATGGCTCTGGCTTGGAAAAATGGCCATAAAAACAAATAGAAAGATAGGAAACATTTATGGAAATGTCACTTCTGTGTACACAGTTTTTATAAATCCCACAAAATTCATGAGCATGAGATGCCATATGTGATGACCCCATATGCAAGTCACGGTTCTGGGGATGGAGGGGGGAACAGTTTACCCTGGCATGTCAATATGCTACATGTACACATAGTAAATTGCACCGGTGTAAAATAATCTATATTAGGGGCTGTGGTGGCTCAAGTGGTTAAGATGCTGAACTGCAGACCAGAAGGTCAGTAGTTCAGCAGTTCGAGACCCGAGTGCCGGATGATGGAGTGAGCTCCCATCTCTGGTCCCAGCTCCTGCCAACCTAGCAGTTCGAAAGCAAGAAATTGCAAGTAGATAAATAGGTACCACTTCAGTAGGAAGGTAACAGCGTTCCATGCACCTCGGTGTATAGTCATGCCGGCCACATGACCACGGAAACGTCTTTGGACAGCGCTGGCTCTTCGGCTTGGAAACAGAGATGAGCACCGCATCCCTGGAGTCAGATTCGACTGGCTTTCGAGCAAGGGAAACCTAAGATAATCTACGCACAGGATTCATGCAAAATCCAACACAGAAATGGCTTCCAGGTGGCAGCTTTATCGTGTCTAGTGACGCTCAGAGAGCTCATGCATGCAGTGCGGCAATGCAGTCCCAGGCAGCCCTAACACTCCTGTTTTGATTTTTCAGATCTTCATGAAATGTGATTTGCTTAGAGAGTTTAAACAAGCAAAGCAGACACAGCAGAGAAAATGTTCTCATCCCCATTTCCTGAGCAGTCCAGTGAGATCCAAGTCTTGTTTACACAAAGACCTTTCTCCAGTTTGGGAAGCTGCTTTTCTTTAGGTACGCTTAACCAGCATCAGTTTCTTCCCATAAAAGCTGGCACCATCACTGTGCCATATTAGCAAATGTTTCCTATATTTCTATTTGTTTTCATGGTCACTCTTTCAAGCCAGAGCTATCTGTGCTCATGTGCATCTGTATACACACACACAGAGGGGGGGCACTTCACTGCTGAAAAGTTAGGAGAGGTCTGCTCTCATTTCCAAGAAATCTGTAAAAATCTCCTGAGTTCATTAAATTCCACCCCTTTTCGCACCCCAGCAACTAAACTTCATCAGATACCCAGCTGGATACAGCTGTGTGAAAACGGGTGAAGAGACAGCCTCTCTGTTTTTGTGTTGACATGCCAGCTTGGAATTCCATACTCAATGGGATAATACAGCAGTTGGTGGCTGTAATGCTTTTCCTTTGGCTCCTGGATGTACTGCAGTGAATAAGGCAGGAGATGATTAAGCTGGCATGAGGGCTACATGCCCTCCAATTCCACCAATTTCACTCAGAGCTATAAATTGCTCAGTTGCCACTGGCAAGCGAGAACAAGGCCAAAGTTACACATGCATTTGCAATGCTCACTTTGGAATCTTGCCTGGCTTCAGTTAATGTGCATTGCCATCACCTAAAAGTTTTGCTTTCCCAACTTTTAAATGTCAGAGCATCTTCTCTAGTCAGCAGCCAAAAGACAAAAAGAGTGGTTTTATGTAAATATTCCTGTTGACAGACAATCTTTTGTAGGTAAGTTGTCTTCAGCCGTTTCCAAACCAATTATTTGCCCTTGATTCGATGTTGTGGGGAAGCAGGTTCTTTTCCCATGCATCTCTCAGGGTTCCCAGGGTTTCCCCTGATCTCTCCTGAACTTGCTTTGCTGCAGTAGGGTTGCCAGCCATCTGCTGGCAATTGCCAGGAGTTTTGGGGGGTAGAGCAGGGTGGCAGCACAGCGCACAATACCACACTATCACTTTCAGTTATGTACTTGGAAGTGGCATCACAAAGTTTTGTCAACACTCTAGGAACCCACTCTATGGGTTTTCTCAATGGCAACCTGAGATCACAGTGAAGAATGGATGGCTACTATGATTTTCCCAATATAGAGATTTGGGGAATTCCTTCAGCATCAGTGTGACTCAGTGATATACTGCAATGCTGGCTTTTTTCTTCATTTTGCTCCTGCTGCTCTGCTGAGCAACACCAAGAACCCAGAGCAGCAGGATCCTGGGGGTGGCACTGGGAGGGGCTGCCCGACTGCAGACTCTGGGTTGCTGCCATGTAGGTGGGAAAGCTGGAACTGTTTTGGTCCCACACATATAGCAGCCATTTCCTCTTCCCTTATCCTAGGGGAACTTTTTGTTTTCTTTAATCTGCAGCATGAGGATATAATATACGTGGTTTCCCCATTGGTGGTGCAGCTGCCAATACATGCAGCAGCAATGGGGCTTCCACACAACAGGTGAGCAAATGGGACTTGTTCATTTTAAAGAAAAAAATCAGCAATTGTTATCATTATATCAGTGTAATATTATAACAATATATGTAACAGCAGGGGTCATTTCCTGCGGGAGCGCAGAGGAGCGGAGCTCCGACAGTAAGGAGCCCAGGGGGCGGGCACATGTAACAAGCTCCGCCCCCTGCTGAGCCCCCTGCATGCCTTCAGGTACAAGTTCTCCCTCCTCTGTGAGGGCAGATCTGCGCGTTCCCCTCCCCCCTACAGCTAGCAATCCAAAACAGTCCAGTGGCACCTTTAAGACCAGGTTTTATTCAGGTACAAGCTCTCCCTCTTCTGTGGGGGCAGATCTGTACATTCGCCCCCCCCCAATAGCCAGCAATCCAAAACAGTCCAGTGGAACCTGAGCGGTGGGTGTTGCCTTCTGACACACTTCCAGTGATGTCAGAGGGTGTGGCATATGCAAATAAGTTATGATAATAAGCTCCTGCACCTCTTTTTCTATGAAATGACCCCTGTGTAACAGTATTTTGAATCCCCAGCTTTCATTTTTAAAATGTGCCTTTCCTCTTATATCTCCTCAATGGAAGGGACGAGAAACACTTACTCATCTTTTTAATGAAAGCTGGAAATTCAGGGAGCCTGTTTAGGATTGCCAGGTCCCCTCGCCATCGTGGCAGTGGGATTTGGGGGGCATTCCGGGGGTGGAATGTTGCATGTGGCATCCCCAATGCGATGAGGTTATCTGAAAGTTATATCATCATGTTGGCGACGTCACACACAACACTCTGGTTTTGGGGCAAAGCTCTTCCCCCCCCCCTTTCAAAACCATAAAGTTTGGCCAAAACCCAAAGCATCACCATGAGATGTCCCCTGCGCGATGATATCACCTGGAAGTGATGTCATTGCATCGGGGACATCGCATGGTGATGTCCCTGGTTTGGGGTGGGATCAAAGCCCCTAAAAGTAGGGGAAACCCTGCTGGGATCTGTGGACTAGCAACCCTAACCTGTTGTACATGTTGTTGTATTGATAGAATTTTACCCCCGTGCACACAGTTCAAGGAGGAAATGGATGCTGTGGGGATAGTGTCAGGAAACATGGCTGCCATGTAGGTGGCAAAATCTGAATTTTCCCCTCCACATAGCAGCTATCAAAGCCTTACTGAGATCTAGGGTTGCCAACCTCCAAGTGGGGCTGGGAGTTCTTCATCAATTACAACTGACCTCCAAACTACAGAGATCAGCTCCCTTGTGGGAAATGGGAGCATTGGAGGGTGGGGTGTATGGCACCACATCCTTGTTGAGTTCCCTCCACTTCCCAAACTTAGACTCTGCCCTAAACCTCCAGGAATTTCCCAACTGGGAGTTGGCAACCCTACATGATCTTTCCCAAAAACTTCACAGAAAGCAGGTGTTTTGGTTTGTTTTTTTTAAAGCTACAGTAACCCTGGAGGTGTATGAATGCACAACAGTGCTGTGAGGAAGCTGAGAAAGAAACACTTCCCAGCAGAATTGAACCACGGCCAGATAGCCTATGCAGAAATGCCCAAGGGGTAATTGGGGTAAAGATAATGGACGTATGTTGCAGGTACCCCTGCTCTTGGGAAAAGAGGCATAATTTTAAAGGAACCAGGCCATGGCTGCTATAAAGAGGAGCATGAGTTAGGCTGAAGTCTGTGGCCAAAAGAGCCATAGCATGAAAGGAAAGGAAAGGAGAGCATGCGCATGGATGAAGGACCACAGAGCTTGAATCTGCCTTGTAAAGAATTAGACCATTGGTCCATCAAAGTCAGTATTGTCTACTCAGTCTGGTAGTGGATTTCCAGGGTCTCAAGGCAGAGGTCTTTCACATCACCTACCCCCCTTTTAGCAAAACATTCTGGGGACTGAATCCGGGACCTTCTGCATGCCACACAGATGCTCTACCCGGGAGCCACAGATCGTCCAAAATGAATTTAAAAATCACTTTTATATAAGGAAGAGAGGCTAGAATGTGAAAGAAAGCAATCTAAAATTTGTACAACTCTATGAAAAAATGGTGGCTGTGTAATGCCAGCACCCCCATTTTTCTCCTGCTGGCCTTTGAGGTGCCAGTGAGGAGAGGGGGTAATCACTGGGAGGTCTCCCACTAAAGTGAGAGACTGCCCCCCCTTACTGATACCCCAACAAAATTATGCAGCTCCATATGATTTTCTAAAACCCTCTACTTTTCATCAAATTTTCTCATTGGTTGTTATAGTTGAATGGTAAGTTTTGATATAAAGGGAAACAATCCCTGGCCTCATTGGCCAGAAATGTAGTCTCATTGAACTCAGCTTGCAATTCCTGTTTACGTAAAGGAAAGTACACTGCAGGGTTACTAGATTTTGAACCATCCATCCCACATCATCTATGAGCTCCAGCAATTATCAAGCAGTAACATTTAGCTCCTCTCCATAAAAAAAAAAAATCTCCTGTTTATTTCTACACAGCAAAACCTCTGTTTAAGAGCCAGAGGTAAACCAGGCTGGATTTTTCAGCCCATTAGCAGGCCTCTTTGACAGATATTGTCATATATGTGAAGAATGACATCCCTTCCAAAATGTAAATAAAACACAGCACCCTCACATCTCTTCTGAGACAGCATATACAGTTGGCTCAGAGACAGAGTATTGAAGGTTTAGTTTTTGGAGTCTATCTGCTCATTTGTAGTGTAGTTGTAAGTGATGTCTTTTTGCAGTGTTGTTTTTCCACTTTCTCCTAGTACCATGAACCCTTTTTCTGGGGTTTGGGGGTGTATGTTTTGGAAGGATTTAGTTTTAATATGTTTTATGTTATCACTGGCTGAGTTAGGCAAGCTTTGTGTTTTTCTCTTCTTTGAAATACTAGAGCAAAAATGTTTTTTTTTTCCTGTCTCGGGCCTGTGCCAGGCTGTGTTTACACAGGCAATCCATTCTCCACTTGGACTATATTTTGTATTTCCTCTTAATTTCTGGTCCCCTAGTTCTGGATCTACCAAGGAGCTTTTCCCCTTACCCCCTTCTTCTCCATTTATGATCAAGCCTAAGAAGGAAACAGAGGGCCTCCTCCTCCTCTGTTCCAGGGCCACCCCAAGCCTTTTCCAGGAGGAGCTGTGCGGAGAGCAAAGCAGCTGTGGGATACTAACTCTGTAAATCTAGCAAAGGCTTTTCAATGCAGGCTGTCAGGAAGAGGTACCTCATAAAGCCAAATAGTGATTTCCTGCTGCAGCCGGCAGGAGCTGTTTTCTTTACAACACACTGCTGAAATCGGAGAGGAGATGGTGTTTAAATATCTCAGTCCTGGAGGAGTTGCTGTGTGCTTGAGACAGAGCCAGCAGCCAAAGTGCACAAGAAAAGGACAGATGCCAACATTTGAAAGCTATTAGCCAAGAATATTTTGGGAGGATAATTAAAGGACATACCTTTAACCCACTTTGAAAGGCATTGAATGGGGTTATGTCTCCATGAGTTATGGAGTGAAAATACGGCAACTTTTTTTTTTTTTGCCTTTAAAAGAAAAAGAATGGTCTGCCTGAATTCCTCATGCAACTTAGGCAGGTTCTTTATATGCACACACACTTGGAGCCCCACATTAGTTAAGAGAGAAATGCTGGGAGTTTGGACCTATCCTATATCTGGGTTGTGGAAAATGTCTTCACAATCTCAGCTATGTGTGGAAGAAAGAGCATAGATAAGCCAGTTGTGAAGGAAATGCACTTTGCATATACCCAGACTTACTCTTATACTTATTATTATGCTACTATATAAGTTCTGAGGCTGAGCCCTGCCTGGCATGAGGGAATGGCCTGGCCACTGGCAGGAGATGGGGGAGGACTAATAGTGTGTGTGGGGGGAGTGCTATCAGCATCCTCGATGTGATTGTGTCGCTTTCATGCAACCTGGAAGTGATGTCACCAGTGGTATTGCTATAACATTTGCCCCAATTGCTATGGTTTAACCATATTGTTTCGGGTGTATGATGATGTCATGATCCTAGACCTCAGGCTACAGAATAAGTGGCCTATAGGCCTCAAGGAAGCCTCTGAGGCCTTCTGAAAAGTTAACAACAGGCCTACATTTCCCAGGCACCCTCTGAGCTTTCTGATTGCACTGGGGTGAAACTGGAGGGAAACAGAAGGCTAGTCATCACCAAGGAACCTGGGCCTTGAGAGAGAGAAATGTAAGCAACCCCTCCCCCACCCCGTAGAGGAAAGATGTTCTCCCAGGAGCTGAATGGCAGAGGAGCCACTCAGCAAGAGAAGAACCCTTACCCAAGTAGTTTGCCAGCCCCCAGGCCCTGCCTCCCACTGGCCAATGCGGGGACTTACTGGCAGGGGAGACAGGTGTAGGCCTCTGTCACCAGTGACGTGGTGACATCACTTCCACTGTTATCACATTGCCAATGTTGCAATGACGCTATGATCTTTGGGCAAAAAGTCTATGGATGAAGCCATTTTTACGATGAAGTTTTTGCCCAAATACCAGAGCATTGCCACGACATCACAACGTGATGATGTCACTTCCAGTACACACCAGAAGTGACATCATCACCCGGCCATCAGTGTAGCCTGGGTCTCCCTTACACTCCTGGTACCCCCCCCCCAGTTGCCAGGAGGGACTAGGCAATCCGAGGGGGTAGATTGGAGCTAGAAAGGGCCAGATATAGTAGGGACCAATGAGGTAGCTGCATTTGCAAGCTTTATTGTTTTCTTGCAGGCTCCTTTATGTTTTAATTTTGCCCTGTTGGCTGAAAATGTACACCTGTTAAAGTTGCTGCTCCAAGCATTTCCCCTCCCCTCATACTACCCACCTTGTTTAATAAATTTTGTTTTAATATGATCAGGTCCTCATACCTGAAGTTTGTCCAGTCAACTGGCAACGACCTCACTGTGTGGAGGGGTGTTGTTTGAAAAGCAAAAGGGAGGGGAGTACTCTGGGCCCTCCCAGGTTTGAACCCCAGACCAGAGTGGTGGCAGCTAGTTAAGGACCTTGCCTGCTGCAGGACTGAAGGGAGAAGGAGGGTGTGGGGGGGGGGTTAGAGGCCTCTGGAGAGGGGACGCCCACCTTCAGCATCCCCCCACATGACCCCTTGTGCCTCTGACAGATGTCATCATGTTGGGGATGCCAATTGTGTAAACCCCCCCCCATTTCACCCATCATATTCCTCTTGCCACCCTGCTGAGCAGTAGCAGGCAGAGATGTGTGTGTGTGTGTGTGTGTGTGTGTGTGTGTGTGTGTGTGTGTGTGTGTGTGAATCTTCTGCTACCAGTGGGCAGCTGGCAACTATACCTGAGGGTTCCAGGGCTTTTTATCAACCCCAATTCATTCTCATAGCACATCACCTAGCTATTTATCTCCCTTTCTGTATTTAGCCCGTGAATTTACACTTGAATGCAGGCTTTGTTTGCATACCTGTTCTGCTATGTAAGTGAAAACTTTTACGACTCATATATTGACACAGTGATTGGCAAATAATAGTTTAGGAAGTGAAATGAATCCCATGAGCCAATGGCTGGGTCTTCCTTCAGATTTATAAGCAAATATCAGAAGGAACTAATGAGGGTTTCACTTCCAGGTTAGAAAGAGCCATGTGATGAATCCCAAGCAAGCATAATTATGTTAGAGTAATTTAACTTGTTAATGATTTTCTATTCCTTGGCTCAATCATCAACCGCAAGGGAGACTGCAACCAAGAAATCAGGAGACTGAGACTGGGAATGACAGCCATGAAGGAGCTAGAAAAGATGCTTAAGTATAAGGATGTGTCTCTGGAGACGAAGATCAAGAGAATTCATACAATAGTCGTTCCCATTACTATGTATGGGTGTGAAATTTGGACAGTAAAGAAAGTTGACAGGAAGAAAGTTGATTCATTTGAAATGTGGTGTTGGAGGAGAGTTTTACAGATTCCGTGGACTGCCAAAAAGACCATTGAACTTAATGGGTTTAGGTGCAGTCAACTCTGTGTTGGATTAGTAGAGACGGGTTTTGCTGTTTGTAAGTCTCCTTGAGTGCCCCACAGCTAAAAGGTGTTAACAAATGTTATAAAATGAATCAATGTAGATTAGGTTTGGGGATGGTTGATTGTCATTATCTGCCATAGGCTCTTCAAGGATAAAATAATTGCACTTCTGTTTTGCGGTGCACATCAAGAGAGGTTTTTAGTATTTTCTCCAAAGTCATTGTAGGAAACAGCATGCCAAACTAGGGATGTGCACCTTTAAAAATGGAATTTTTCAGATCCAGATATCAAACAGATGAAAAATGCTGGTATTCCTGGTTATCCAGGTTCCAAATATTGGTTTAGTATTTGGATTCATCACCCCCAGGATTTTCTGAATTGCCCCATCCCTGAGTACACAGGGCTCTGGGCGATTTACAACAGATTAAAACATTCAAAAATACAAATTAAAATCAACAATCAATTAGTCCTAATTTCACGATCTTGAGATGGCGTCTATAATTTAATCTAAAACCTGCCCTGGAATGTTTTTCCATCTCATGGGCAGGTTAAGGAGGAGGCCAAAGTGGGCGTAGTGGAAGGAAAGAGTAGGGTGCCAGCTATGATGGAAAACCGTTGCTGTCCTCAACCAAAAGCCTGGTGGAACCTCTCTGCCTTACAGGCCCTGTGGAATTGCATTAAGTTCCACAGGGCCCTGATGGAAGCTGACAGAGTTCCAGCAGGTCAGAGCCAGGGCCAGGGATCACCAGCAGATTGCTCTCAGCAGTGTGTAATGCTCTCCTGGGGACATACCAGAGATGACGGTCCCGAAGATATGCTGGTCCCGGACCGCTCAAGGCCTTAAAGGTCAGTACCAACACCTTGAATCTGACTCAGTACTCCACTGGGAGCCAGTGTAGCTGGTGCAGCACAGGTTGTATATGTGCCGTCCATGGCATTCCCGTCAGGACTTGCACCGCCACATTCTGGATCAGCTGGAGTTTCCAGGTCAGTCTCAAGGGAAGGCCAGCATAGAGCAAGTCACAGTAGTCTAATCAGGAGGCGACCATTGCATGGACTACTGTGGCTAGGTCAGGGCGTGACAGGAAAGGGGCCAGTTGCCACACTTGGCATAGATGGGAAAATGCCAGTCTGGCAATATTCAAGACCTGGGCCACCAGAGTTAAGGAGGCATCCAGGACCATGCCCAAATTCCTGACAGATTGTGCTGGTGTTAGTGGCATCCCGTTAAGGGTGGGAAATCTATGCCCCAGCCCTGACACACTCCCCCCCCCCAGCCACATAATCTCTGTCTTCATCGGATTCAGCCTTGGCCTACTCTTTTTTAACCATCCCACCACAGCTTCCAAACCCTCAGCCAAGCTATGCAGGGCGGCATCCGGGCGGATCCATTACTCTCTATAGGAAATCTTGCTGGAGGGGCTATTTTTTAAAAGATAATGGCACCAATTGCAGCAGAGTTGCTGATAGTAAATAATCCCCAAGTTGCAAGTGAATTGGACCTCTTGGTTCCTGAACAAGGTGTCCCCAGCTATGCTCCATTATTTCCGTTGTGTGTGTGTGTGGGGGGGGGAGTTCCAAACTTTCTCCAGAGCAAACAGTAACCACTCAAGAGCAAGCAAAGCAACCATTGGGAAAAAGCCTCCCAAAGCAGACACAACAAGCAAGTCCAAAGAACCCGTGCAGAACCATGGAATCCCAGCAGACACATGGGACAATGGGGCAAGAGCCTAATGCAAGTAATGTCAAATTAGAGAATCCAAGCCACTAGCAAACCAGAGAATTCTCCCAATAGGAACTCTGTTGCAAGCCCAACAAATGTCAAACCTAAATAATGGCCCTCCCATATAAGCCTCGAGGGGAAAACAGAAGTCAGTTCTTGAGGGCTCACTTAAAGGTAGGGTTGCCAGTTTTGGGCTGGGAAATTTCTGGGTGGGGAAGCTTGGGAAGGCTGGGATTTGGAGAGGGACCTCAGCTGGGTACAATGACACAAATCCCACCCTGCAAAGCAGCCATTTTCTCCAGGGGAACTCATCTTTGTCATCTGGAGATCAGTTGTAATTTTGGGAGATCACTGGGCCCCATCCAGAGGTTGGCGACCCTACTTAAAGGTATACGCTCACACACACATCACATTTGTTGACCTTTTCTGAGAGGCTGAAAAAGCCTGAGATGGACCTGTCCCGGCCCTCTCCCAAGAGTCCTCTGGCGCCTGGCAGCCAGCCCCCGCACCCTAACTCACCATCAGAAGGAGAGGGATGGGCAAAGGCAATGATGCGGCCTCGTGGTGGCTGGGAAGCAAGGCAATGAGGAGCCAGGCGCAGCCCGGGAGTGATGTGGCAGGCCGGGCCAGGCCCCATCTGCGTCAGGGGTTCCAGAGCCTGTCGGGGCTGGATGGAGGCGAGCGGGCCCCAGAGACAAGGGAGGAGCTGAAAGAGCAGGAGCCCGGCAGTGGGGACGGCCCGTGGCCCGCGGCAGATGAGGGCGGGGCCCGGAAGCGGGCCGGGCATCCTGAGATTTGAAGGGGGCAGGGCAAAGGATGGAGGCATGGAAAGGGAATGAGGGAGTAATAAAAAGGGAAGCCTGGAGCAGGTTGAGGAGGAAGACGCTGCTGGTGTTGGCTGGGCTGGACAAGCAAAAGAGGGAGAGAGAGAGAGCCAGGTCCAAACGGTCGCAGCCAGAAGCCATAAAGCAGAAATGGAGAGAGTGATAAAGTAACCCTCTCAGCAGCCCGTCATTCTGAGACCCCTTGAGCTCCAGCTTCGGTCTCTAGGTGCTCCCTTGTCCTTGGGTTCCCTCCCCTGCAGACCAGAGGAAATGACGAGACGGCTTCTGGGGGCCAGCCATTGCCGGGCACCCGGGACCGCAACAGGGCCTGTTGTAGAATGTGCCTTAAACAGAGGGGGCACTGGCATTAGAAGTTGGTGTGTTGATTGGTGAGCTTGGTATGATATATTGAGGATCTGGGTCACAATGTCCCAAAAAACTCCTGGCAATTCTGAGCAGAGAGAAGCATTTGTAGGGGCAGGGGTGGCAAAGAAATACTCAGAATATGGCCTGAAATCCTGCCAACTGGTTGAGCCAGGGGAGTGTTTATTTACAGTTGGATGATCTACCAGAGGCTGTTTTCACTCTCTAAATAATTGATTGTTCTCCTTATCTCTTCAGTTAACATTTGTCGATGGGATTGCTCTGAAAAGCTGGATTATTTAGAAACCACCCCCTGCCCAAGGATGGATTTTAAACGCTACCCCAGACGCAGATCATATCCCAGCACAAACACACCATCAGATTATCTTCACGCTCCATGCTGGCCCCATTCCCAGTGAAAGGTGAGTTTCATTGCTGCAGAAAGATTTAATATAGCAGTTTTATACTTGGCTTGTTCCTGCGCATCCTTGCTCTGGTAGTGCTTGGTAGGATTCAGATCTCTGTTACACCACAAGGCACGTGTGGCAGAAGCAGAAAGTTTCTCAGGAGCTAGAGGAGTCATCAGTGTTGTTGCATTTTAACACAGTTTTTGGGATACTGGAACGCTAGTGATGGTTAACCATTCTTGTCACAAATCACCCACAACTATAAAGAAAAGTGAGTAATACTAGTTATAACAATTGTGCAACCAGTTCAACAAACTTAAATTCACTTTGTGCTGTAGAACAAATTTAGAGTCCTTTAGGACCAACAAAGGTTTATTCGAGGTATGAGCTTTCGTGTGCATGCACACTTTTTCAAATACATTGGAATGGCAGGTAAGGCTCACACTTATAGCCAGAGAATGAACAACTATAAGTTTGAACCTTACCTGCCATTCCAATGTATTTGACAAAGTGTGCATACACACGAATAAACCTTTGTTGGTCTTAAAAAGGTATGTACAAAGACAAATATGATCACAGTCCATAGACATGAAAAGATAGAGCCACAGGAACTGTGTAAAGTGCGCTCAATGTTTCTTTAACGATAGCAATAATGTTATAGATATGAAAATTACAAAAGTGATACTAATACACTCAAATTCTATCATATGTAACTGGATTTACAATTTGAGTGTATTAGTATCACTCTTGTAATTTTCATATCTATAACATTATTGCTATCATTAAAGAAACATTGAGCACACTTTACACAGGTCTTAAAAAGGTGCCACTGGACTCTAAATTTGTTCTACTGCTTCAGACCAACATGGCTGACCAACTGGATCTATCTTCATGGAAGGCACCACTTTGTGCTGCTTAAGCAACCAAATACCTTTTGGGAAATCCAAAGACACTAGACTTTTTTTAAAAAATACATGTAATAAAACCAATTAGAAACAACAATGAAGCAAAACACATAATCAGTTACATAAACAGAAAGGAGTGTCAGTGGGGGGAATGCCAAATGATATAGGCTGCCAGGAGGCAAAAACTGAAGGGGACAGACATCTCCAGCATGGTGAGGTGGTTAAGAGCAGTGGACTCTAATATGGAGAACAGGGTTTGACTCCCCACTCCTCCACATGAAGCCTGCTGGGTGACCTTGGGCAGGTCTCAGTTCTCTCAGAACTCTCTCAGCCCTACCTACCTCAAAGGTGCTGTTGTGGGGAAAGGAAGGGAAGGTGATTGTAAGCCACTTTGTGATTCCTTAAGGTAGAGAAAAGCGGGGTATAAAAACCAACTCTTCTTCTTTATCTCCCTGTGGAAGGAATTCAATAATTTTGGTGCCCTAATTTGTCTTTTGCAGTTGTCAATATCCTTCTGAATGCTGATGTCCAGGAATTACTACTGCTTTCCAAATTACCTTCTCTGTCTCAAGGAGAATAACAACAGAACACCACTGGTGGTCACCTACAACTAACAACTCAAGCCAGTTCAATGCATTATTAATGACCTACAACCCATGCTGGATAATGACACTTTCCTTACACAGGCACTCGAGGGCCAACCTTTTCAGCTTACAGACTGCGAGCCCCAACTCCCGCCAAGCCTGCGCTGGCGGGAGGGGGCTGATTTGCCTCCTTGTGAGGCAGGAAGAGAAGGGCACCAGCGCTGCGTGAAGTGCAGCGCCAGGCAGGGGGCGGAGCCAGTCTATTTAGGCTTGGCTCCCGCCTTCTGCCTCAGCAGTTCTTCGATGTGCTCAGCCTACCCTCCCACCCTATTTTAGTGCAGGTTTCAACTGGTTGCCTTTTAATAGGGCCCGGTAGGAATTTTTTCACCCATTTTTCGATTTGGCTTCAGACGGAGGGGTGTTTTTTGCCTACCTTGCAGTGATGATGGTGGTGTTGGGAAATTGGCTTTGGGGGCCGTCGTTTGCGAAATAAGATTGTCACTTTGTGGTTAGGCGGGGTAGCGCAATCAGGAAGTTGAAAATGGTGAGCACCTGGGCATTGTTATAAAGGAATTAAAGGGTTCTCCAAGAACAGCTTTTGGGCCTTTGCGGCTCAAGGCCGGGAAGGGGGTGATCTTCCTTAGAACAATCTGGCCTGGCCTATCTTAGCAGGCCTTGCGGCTTTTGGGCTGGTGGGCCAGGGGGTTCTCCTAAATATGCCAAGCCACTGGTCAAGAGCTACATTGGGTGGCTCGAGATTGGGGAAGGTGCATCACCCAGAAGGAGATGAAGTTGGTCATGAGTTTGACACCGGTCATATTCCTCAGTACATTATAGTAGCCCCTCGCCAGTTGTTTGATTATAAATAATCAATAAAGTGGCCCTTGTTAAATCCATATTGGTGTCCATCCGATTGTGGTGGCAAAGCCTGCTAACCTAAACCAACATCTCACCTGCAATGACAAACTACTTAACACTAACATGGACTCTGGTACCAAGGCCTGCAGAAACCAAGATGCCAACTTTGCTCTCATATAGTTCCTAGCAACACCATCAGTGGACCCAGCAACATCAGCCACACCATCTCAGGTTCATTCTCCTCATCCTCTAATGTGATTTATGCCATCACATGTCAACACCATTTCATTGGACAAACAGGCCAGTCCCTTAAACAAAGAATTAATGGACATAAGTCTGACATTAGAAATCACAGCATTCCAAAAACCAGTGGGGAAATATTCAGTTGCTGACCTAAAAGTAGCAATTCTCTCACAAAGGAATTTCAAAGGGAGATTAGAAAGAGAGACTGCTAAATTGCAATTGAGTGGATCACCTGGATTGACTCGAGGTTTCCTGTCTCGTTGTTGTTGTTCAGTCGCACAATCGAATTGGACTCTTCGCAATCCCATGGACCACATCATGCCAGGCCCTCCTGTCTTCCACCATCCTTCAGAGTTTGCTTAATTTCATGTTCGCTTCATCAATAATACTGTCTAACCATCTCATCCTTTGCCATCTCCTTTTGCTTTTACCTTCAATCTTTCCCACTATCAGGGTTTTCTCCAGTAAGTGCTCCCTTCTCATTTGGTGGCCAAAGTATTTGAGCTTCAGCTTCAGTATCTGGCCTTCCAGGGAACAGTCAGGGTTGATTTCTTTTAGGATTGACTGATTTGATCTGCTTGCAGTCCAAGGGACTCTCAAGAGTCTTCTCCAGCACCAAAATTCAAAAGCATCTATTCTTCCTGTCTCATTACCAATGCTGATTTCTCCAAGTCTATTACCCCTCTGCATATTACACCTAATTCCAATCACGCCTGCTATTGTTAGTCGCCTGCTATTGCCATTTGCCTGCTAATGTCATTCGGCATCTGAAATCATTCCACTTTCCAATAAACAGGACAGATGGACTCCCATTCTAGCTGTATCTGAAGAAGTGAGCAGTGACTCATGAAAGCTCATACCCTGCCACATATTTTGTTAGTCTTTAAGATGCTATTGGACTCTTGCTGTTTTCTACTGTCCCACAAAGACCTTCTCTAAAAACATTTCTGTTGACATAATTACTGACCTTGCATGGCATAATGGTTAGTAGTGGCAGACTCTAATCTGGAGAATCGAGTCTGATTCCTCACTCTTCCACCTGAAACATGCTGGGTAATCTTAGGCCAATCACAGTTTTCTCAGAACTCTCTCAGCCCCACCTACCTCACAAGGAGCCTGCTGTGAGAAGAAGGAGGGAAGGTGATTGGAAGCTGTGTTAGAGAATGAACTTGATATTTTACTTTATGGACTATATTTATTGCTACTCACAATGGACTGTGCACACACACACACACAGGCTCAGAGAACTGTACATTTCAAGTCACCTGTTATGATGTAACACATAGAAGGTGCCTGCACAAGCCTTACACGAGTAAAGGTTTCCGTTACACAGTTACCAGCCTGGTGAAGAAGCACACACCTCCATTATTGTGGGCAGTAAGAAACAACAACTTGGGCAGAGAGAGCCCCCATTGCAGAATCATTTGTGGTCACGTACACATCACTGCTTTGTTCCTGCATTGGTATTTCCCAGATGCCCTTCTTTGAGTAAGGTATTAGATTTCAATATTGGCCACTCCTGTTAGGTAACCACCCCTCCCTACATGCAACCAATAGGATTGTTTTTGGGACGGACTAAAAGGGAGGTAGGCCAGGAGGTTGGCACGGCCACCATCCACCTCCTGGATCCCCCGATAAAAGGAGAGAACCAGTCACATGGTCTCTCTCTCTCTCTCTCTCCTACTTGATCAACTAGCATCTCCCCTGCAACAACCCCTGTCTGCTTTTTACTCCTCTTAAATCCCACTTGCTATCCCCAACCCTTGCCTCCACTACCCACACGTTCTGGCTGGTTCTAGTCGTGTGTGAATTCCCTTAGTTTTCCATTTCTTCCCCTCTATTCTTCATTGGAACAACCAAGCTGCGAAGACAGATAAGTATCACCCACCATCACCCCACCTGCTAATGCAAATGTGCTTATTTTAATACTGTATTTCTAAGGAACTTGATTGAATGTGTGAGTGCATCAGTATTGTTTGTATGAGATTTATTTTCTTAAGTAAAAGACATCTATTTTAACAACAACAGCCTCAAATCCTTCTCTGGTAACCCTTGGTGGGAACAGGACCTTGGTATAGTTGGCAAGGACCCATTTATAAATTGCCAATTGCTGTAAATAAAGCAATTCGGCTAACAGCTGCTGTGAGACTTCTTGGAGTACAGAAAAGCAGGGTATAAAAACCAACTCTTCTTCTTCATCATCTTGAACACAGCATCTTGAATTGTGCTATTATTAGTGTCTGTGGTTGCCAAAATCTACAGCTGTGCCTAAACAGATCCCAAGCATCAGGGCACTTGTGAAAATGGGATTCTTCCCCTTAGACCAGAGGTGTCAAACTCATTTGTTATGAGGGCTAGATCTGACATAAATGCCATTTTGTCGGGCTGGGCCATGCATGCTATAAAATGTAACATGAGGTACCAGAGATATAAACTTTAAAAAGATTATTTCAGATGCCGAACAGCAATAGCAGGTATGGTTGGATTAGGTGTGATATGCAGAGGGGAAATAGGCATGGAGATAACAGCATTGGTAATGAGACAGCAAACCTAGATCTCAATTCCATCCAGGAGGATTCAGTCCAGGAGGATGCATAGAAATAAATGGAAATAAATCTGACATTAGAAACCACAACATTCAGTTGCTGACCTAAGAGTAACAGTATTCTTACAAAGGAATTTCAAAGGGAGATTAGAAACAGAGACTGCTGAATTGCAATTGATAATGAAGCTCAAGACAATGCATCCTCCTGGACTGAAATGAGAGCTAATTTTCCTGTCTCATTACCAATGTGTGCTATTATCATTTGGCATCTGAAATCACTCCACTTTCCAAGATGTAAGGACCAACCCACATGTTCTAATTCCTAATCATGGTCTTTTTGAAAGAAAATAAATCCAGATAGGAAGAGAGAAATCCAATCATTTAAAAAACACACAAAGAACTTTTCAGAATAAGCCAAAATAATTTCCTCAGTATACATTGTGCTTGTCAGAAGAATCCATCCACCCACCATCTCCCTCCCTCCCAAGTTTGCACACAAAAGCTTATACCTGGAATAAAATGTTGTTGGTCTTGAAGCTGCAATGGGACTCCAACTTTGTTTTCTCTTTCTTCCCCTCCCTCCCCAAAAGAGGAGAAGTAGCCCCAGAGAAGGAAGCAGAAGCTCTCTGCCTGAGAGAGACAGAAAGAGAAACCACCCCGGGGGAGGCTTGTCTTTGAATCTCTCCAACACGAAGCAGGAAGCAGCCATGGAGCTGTGTGTGTGTGTTTGTGTGTGAGGGAGGGATGTAAGAGGCAGGAAGCAAAGAGCCACTGAGAGAGCTGGGGAAAAGCAAGCTAGGGTGCGGCTGCATGAGCAGCCCAGGAAAAGGAAGCAGGAGAAGGAAGTTGCTTGGGGGGGCTGGCTTTTAGCCCTGTGCAGGCCAGATTTGGCCCATGGGCTGCACATTTGACACCACTGCCTTAGACAGTTACCAGCAGTATCTTTTTTTTAAAGGAGCTGTATTCAGGGGCAGATTTGTTGTTTAATTTACTGGGAAAGTTCAAGGTGGGCTGCTGCCCAAGAGAGCCAGTGACAGCCATTAGCAAATAGAGCCAAGCCCTACAAGCTCTGCTAGTGCCTTAAGAGCCACAAGGCTTAGACCTTGAGCAGCAATGATTGGTGTCAGCTCATTTGTGGCCTCACTGCCAGTTTATGAGGGGAGTCAGTTGGAGAGCTGATTGGTGCCGCTGATCAGGTCTGAGCTGAGGTGACCCCTACAGAGCTGACTTGTTGTACCATAGAAGCCTCCCAGCTCAGCTTCATCCTCAGCCATTTTAACTTCCCTTACCAGCCCTCACTGTATTTACCCATCAGGCTATTCATGAGTGCCCTTTGCCCATCAATTTCTTCTTTTTCCTTGCGCTCAAGTCTGGGAGTCTTTTGTTTTCTAGTGATTCTTCCTTAAGTCCTGGAACTTTTTGAATGCGGGCAGTTGTAAAGAGACTCTGCAACCCTCCCCTATAAAAACTCTTCGGTATTGGGACTGAGTGCAGACAGGAGTTGTTGGGAAAAGAAGAACATTGAGGAGTGTGTGTGTATTCAGCTGCTACTGAGGTTTGGATGGTTTTTTGTAATTAACTGGGGTTGTAGCTTGCTTATTCAAGGCAGCTGGCCAAATTTGGCCTTTAATTGCTCTCTTGCAACCACACAGGCTCAAAATGGGCTTGCAGGAGTATAAGTGAGGGCAGGAGCTGGCCTGCCATGTGGTGCAAATAGCCAGTTATTTTGTGAGGTTTAAAATAACATTTTCATCTGACTTGAATGCTTGTGTTGTTGACACCATGATAAACTGGTTAGCAGAGTAAATTCAGGTGGATCACTATGTTGGTCTGAAGCAGCAGAACAAAATTTAAGGCCAGCGGCACCTTTAAGACCAACAGAGTTTTATCCAAGATAGAAGCTTTTGTGTGCGCACATACTTCTTCAGATACAATGGTTAGCAAAGTGTTTGTGTGAGAGAGATGTGCCTCTGCCCTCTGCTGGAGGGAATGAGAAGGCTGTCAGAGAAGCCTCTATAAGAAACTTCAGAAAGATTGGATCTCTTTCTCTGCCACAGATTCCCTGGCAGATCTTGCAAGAGGCTTGTTGAGGTCTCAGTTTCATATCTCTAAAACAAAGATACAGCTGCAGCATTCCTGTTCCACAGTGTGGAGCTGGGGTATTGCAAGGCAGTGGGAGCTCTATTAAAAATGTCTGAAGAAAATCTTTCCTTATTTTTAAAATGCATTTCCTATTCACCTTCATATTTATTCAGCTATCACATTCATTATACTGAACCTATAGACCTGGAAACACTAACATTCACATTTCAGATAAGGCTTTGAAACTGAAAATATTTATGCTGAACTGCCACATGTCCCCTTCAAGCACTTTCCGTCCCTTCTCCAGCTGTTGTCATGCACACGTGATAAACAACTGGGCAGAGGGGCAGGCAGCTGAACATGGGGTTCTGCCTGGCAAAAGAGGTTGATGCTTTGGATCAAGGCACTGCAAAGGGCAGTCACGTTGGCCTCTCAATGTCTGAAATAATGGTTCTGTTTAATGTGTTGAGTATCTTTTCTCCTTCGACCAGAGGTTGCTGGTGCTTTCTTAATGCTCCATTTACTACTTGAAGGTTGGATCTGGATTTCATTTGTTGTGTAGTTGAATCCATATGTATATGACAGGATATGGTGTCCTCTTAATATGGAGAAATGTTCCTGAGGGATGTGTCTCCCATAACCAGAACTTGGCCTCTTGTACTTCATAGATTTTTTTTTTATATAAAAAGAACCCAACTTCCTGTTTGCATAACATGCAATTGGTATTAAGTGTATGTCTTCGGCAATTCCTGCTACAAAAGAGATCAGTGGCCTTGTTATCAGGACAAAATACCTTAGGTTGATAAAGGGCCATAAAACTTCAGCACTCTGAGATGCTTTATACATTTCCAGGGTCAATGTACAGATGAAAATCTCACGTGTGAATGTGTTAATGCATGACTCATGAGTGCCTTTAGGTAGGTATACTCATCAGCGAGCTGCAGTGGGCTGGCAATCCTAGGCGTGTCCCTGCATAGTAATGTTGAAATGGCCCAGTTGATTGGTGATCAGATGCAATAGTAGGCTGGGCTCCTGAACTTTTAGTTGGAATAATTTCAGGTGCAGCCTTGAGAGCCAGTTTGGTGTAGTGGTTAAGTGCGCGGACTCTAATCTGGGACAACTGGGTTTGATTCTCCACTCCTCCACTTGCAGCTGCTGGATGACCTTGGGCAAGCCATAGTTCTGGCACAGCTGTACTTGAAAAAGAGCAGTTTGTGTTAGAGTTCTCTCAGCCCCACCTACCTCACAGGGTGTCTGTTGTGGGGAGGGGAAGGGAAAGGAGTTTGTAAGCCGCTCTGAGACTCCAAGTGAAGGGCGGGGTATAAATCCAATCTCTTCTCTTCTTCTTCCTTGGTCTGGTAATATTGTGTCGTGACAAGGTGAACCTGCCATGATTCTTTCTTTTGCACAGATATTAAACGAACAGGAAACCCCATCATCTGTCACATCTTCTGTTCAGCCCCTCTGGTCTTTTTCCACATAGTCTTTCCCATATGATATCTAGATATGTAAAAAGGCAAATTGCCAAATCACTAATTTAGATGGAATCAATGGTTTGGGACCAATGTATCTACGGGACCACCTCTCCTGATATACCCCCCCAAAGAGCACTATGCTGATGATCCCTGGCCCGAAAAAAAATCTGGCTGGCCTCAGCCAGAGACAGGGCTTTTTTGGCCCTGGTGCCGACCTGGGGGAACTTTCTGACAAATGAAATTGTGCCCTGCAGAACTTAGTTCAATTCCTCAGGGCCTGTAAGACAGACATGTTCTGCCAGGCTTATGGTTGAGGACAGTGATGGCTTTCCATCTAGCCTGGCCCCCTCCCCCCATGGGGTAAAGATACAAACTGGTCTGTTTTAAGTGCCATCTGCTACTGCTATTGTATTGTTTACTGTGGCCCCGGTCACACGAGAGGTTTTGGGCTGGGAGAGGGACGGATCGGGGCCGCAGCAAACGGGCGCGATCCCACAGCAACATCTGGGAAGCGTGCCATCTCTGTTCCCGATCCGCCCCTTCCGCCCAAACACCGCAGCAAAAAAGAACCACCTACCTAGGTGGTTGTTTTCGAAAGGCCGCAGCAATGCCGGCCATGGGATCGCCAGCGCGTCCTTCCGCCGGCGCATCCCCGGTCCCCGGCCGAACTGCGCATGCTTGCACATGTGCAGTTCGGCAGCCTCCCCCTCCCGATCGTCTCTTCCTCCCCGGCATCTGATCGTGCCGGGGAACAACAGCACCGCGGCTCAGGGGATCGTGGGATCCCACCGTGGCATCTCTTTTTTGGTGCGGCTTTTAAAAGCCACACTTTTGACGGTATTTTTCCTGCCATGTGGCAGGGACCTGTTTTAGTTTTAATGGTTTTTAACTTGATTACAAATATTGCATTGGAAGTGTTGTACACCACCCTGAGCCCTGTTTACAGGGGAGGGTGGTCTAGAAGTTGAATATATATATTTTAAAAAATGTTACTTTGGTTGTCTGTCTTTCCTAGACTATAAGCTCTCTGGACCTATCAAGAGTGACTTTTCTGTACTCTTCCTAGGAAGGCTCCATTGTCGGAAAAGGAGCCCATTAGAACATTATTATTAACAATAAAAGGAAACTTTTATCCTGCCCCTTATTGAAGATGTCTCATTTATTTTATGTTTTATGAGTGGCCCCCATTACAAAAAGTCCTAACTGCTCTACTAATTCCGCACCTTGGTCTGACTGTGAATATTGTTCATAAATGGTTTCCAGATTTTATCAAATAATCAACTCTCTCCTGCTGTCTGCATGCTATTCTTCCATGTACCATTGATGTCAGCAACTCTCTCGGCTCCTCCTCCACAGCAAGAATGCTGCTGTCCTTTCCAACATTAAAAAAGATGGTCTCTGTTCCATGGCAAATTATTAATTCAATCCTCCGTCATTCAGAGGGCAAAGTTGCAAACGTACCGTTTAAAACATAACCTTCAGTTGCCAATAATACCCTCCACATGTAGCCAGCAAGAAATCATATTGCAGAACTGTGTGGTGCACTGACCCTTGGGAAAGTGGTAAGTGGAATTTTGGGTCAGGTCCTTCTCAGTTGGTGTCAAAAGAATTGTCTGTGCTGAATTCTCTAGAACAACTGGTATTTAGGGCAGCTGGAGATCTGGCCAGTTCCAGACAATAATGGATGGGCTGAAGCAAGAGCAGATAATCTATTTACATGACAGTTATATCCTAACATTTTTGTATAATTCAGAGCTGTACACCAGACCCCAACCCTACACCGCTTTTTTCTATATATCGGTCATCAGACTCTCTCACACATACACCTCCACAACCTTGTCATTCCCACCAAAATTCTGTAATCACCCAGCAACTTATAGTTTTCAGGTATTCTTTAACCTTCAGTGGGAGCTATCTCACAGCCATACTCATACCTAACCACACCTTTGCAGCAAATGTTTTAATATCCGTTCAAATGCTTTCTAGAAAATCTGTTTTTGTTTGACTAAAAGGTCCAAAAATAAGCCATGGGTTTTTTAAAAATGCTAAGGATCACTGGTGATCAGCTACCCACAATCACCTGCCCAACATACACATTCAATGTACTGTATGTGTAGTACAGTTTGGTGTAGTGGTTAAGTGTGTGGACTCTAATCTGGGAGAACCAGGTTTGATTCCCCACTCCTCCACTTGCAGCTGCTGGATGACCTTGGGCAAGCCAGAGTTCTGTGAGAGTTGTTCTTGAAAGAGCACTTTCTGTCAGAGCTGTCTCAGCCTTACCTACCTCACAGGGTGTCTATTTTGGGGAGGGAAAGGAGTTTGTAAGCCGCTCTGAGACTCTCAGTGAAGGGCAGGGTATAAATCCAGTCTTTTCTTCTTCTTCATGTGCAGTCAGGGACTCTGCAAGATCAGGGATCCTGATGGTACAGGCAAGTCTACACATAGCTATATATCTATAACTTTGTGTTGCACTAGACTGAACACATATTTACAGGGGTGGGGCTTGCCCCTGCAAACATGTCTCACACTCCCCACCCCATGTCCATTCAGTCTACTCAGGTTGAAAATATGAAAGGTGCTAATGCCTCCAAGCAAAACAGTTACTCCTTTTCATGATACCGATTGTTGAGAAGAGTGACTTTTTAATATAGTGGTTCTAGGCCTGTAGAAACACTGGGTGCCTGAAATTCGGTTCCTGCCTTCTCTTCACGGCTCAGACAAGATGATTTAATGTCATCCCCTCTCTCCAAGGAACCCTTCTAGGAACTCTGAGTTATTCTTAGCCCTGCCCATTATAGAATTATGACACCTTCGCCCAACTATAATTCCTGCATTACATAATTCCCCATTTTTGCTTTGAGGACCGGAATTATATTAACTTAGATGCTAACTCTTCCTAAACCCCCCCCCCCAGTGCTTCCCTCTGTTACAGACCATGTTCCTTTGGCACTAGTTGCATTCTGAAAGTGTGCAGCGCTGGGGGAACTTGCTTCACAATGGAGAACCACCTCAGCAACAGAGGACAGCCCAGTGGAAATGGAAGAAAAAGTTCTGCCATTACCTCCTCAAGAAAGATCCAGAAACATAACTCTCCCAGAGTGTTCGGACTGACGTTGATTTAGCCCCATTAAAACTAGAGGGACACAGTTTGAAGGAGAAAGAGCTAACTTGGCATGTAAATTGTAGACTCAGTGAATGTGCTATACCCATGAATTCACTTAAAGAAGCATATCTGGCCCTGACCTGGATAGCCCAGGCAAGCTTGATCCTGTCAGATCTCGGAAGCTAAGCAGGGCTCACCCTGGCAAGTAATTTTTAAATCTGTTCTAAATTCCTTATTTTAATGTTTTAACTTTTTACTATTGTGTTTTTTTGTGATGCCGAATGGCCTAATTATCTGTTGTGATCCGACCTGAGTCTGTTTGCAGAGAGTGGCATTTTTAAGTCCAGGAAGGGATGGGTGTTTCGGGAGCCAACAGATTATGCAGCCGCCATTACTCATTGTGACACCCCACCCCCTTATACCTGGACTTTCAAAAGGCTTTTAACAAGATATCTAAACAAAGATTCCTGAGTAAACTTAGCAGTCATGGGATAAGAGGAGGAGGAGGAAAGGAGATTGGATTTACACCCCACCGTTCACTACCCAAAGGAGTCTCAGAGCGGCTTACAAACTCCTTTCCCTTCCTCTCCCCACAACAGACACTCTGTGAGGTAGGTGAGGCTGAGAGAGCTCTGACAGGAACTGCTCTTTTTCAAGAACAGCTGTGCCAGATCTATGGCTTGCCCAAGGTCATCCAGCAGGTGCAAGTGGAGGAGTGGGGAATCAAACCCAGTTCTCCCAGATTAGAGTCTGCGCACTTAACCACTATACCAAACTGTCTTATAGGAGGACGGGTTCTCTTATGAATTAAAAATTGATTAAATGACAGGAAGCAAAGAGTAGGAATCAATGGACAGTTCTCACAATGGAGGGGAGTAAATAGTGGGGTCCCACAAGGATCGGTATTGGGGCTAGTAATATTTAATTTATTTATAAACTAGGAATAAGGCCTGTTGTGGAAATAAATACAACGAGCTCTAGAAAGAGGCTCTGGGAGAGTGCCAAGGCCTTGGGCACTCAGCGTCAATGTGCTGTGGCGACCTCAGCAGGGTATAATGACACAGAGGCCACCATTTTCTCCAGAGGAACTGATCTCTGCTACCTGAAGAACAGTTGTAATTTTCAGTGATCTCCAGCCCTCACCTGGAATTTGGCAACAATTGTTACCCAGGAAGAAATGGCTGGTTTGGACGGTGGAGTCTATGGCATTGTACCTCTCTGAGGTCCCACCCCTCCTCAAACATCACCCTCTCCAGGTTCCATCCCTCAAATCTCCAGGAATCTCCCACCTGGAGTTGGCAACCCTATCTTCTTCCCAGCCAAGCATCAACTTGCCATTATCTGCCCCTCTGATTTCAGCTTTGCATCTCCTCCCCCCCTCCCTCCTGAGTAATTTACACCCCTCTCCTGAGATTGGCAACAGTGGTTCCCCAGGAGGGAATGGCTGGTTGGGAGGATGGAGTCTATGGCATTGTACCTCTCTGAGGTCCCACCCCTCCTCAAACATCACCCTCTCCAGGTTCCATCCCTCAAATCTCCAGGAATCTCCCACCTGGAGTTGGCAACCCTATCTCCTTCCCAGCCAATTATCAACCTGCTTTTATTTCCCCCTCTCTCCAGCTTTCCATTTCCCCTCACACACACCTGCAGCCTCTTCCGTGCTCTGAAGCCCTGACTGCTACAGAGTGCACCATTTTCTGCAGGGGAAATGATCTCTGCCATCTGGAGAGCAGTTGTAATTCTGAGTGATCTCCAGCCCTCTCCTGGAGATTGGCAACAATGGTTTCCCAGCAGGAAAAGTATTCTTTCTCTGCAATGGGGACCAAAGCAGCTTACATCATTCTCCTATCCCCCTTTTGACTTGCACAACAACCCTGTGAGGTAAGTTAGGCTGAAAGTCTGTGACTGGTCCAAAATCACCCACTCAGCTTCTACAGCAAGAACCTGGATCCAGTAGACCCTGCTCTGAAGCACTGACTGCTACGCCTAGGGCAGCCAACCTCCAGGTGGAGCTTGAAGATCACCAGGTGTCACAGCTGAACTCCAGACAACCGATCTCTCCCCCCCAGAGAAAATAACTGCTTTGGAAGGTAGGCTGTATGGCATTCTGTTCAGCTGAGGCCTGTCCCCTCCCCAAACCCTGGCTTCCATAGACTCTACAAGAAAATCTCCAGGAATCTCCCTACCTGGAGCTGGCAAACCTAGTCAGGACTGGCCCCAATGAGTTCCTCAAAAAGGCCTGCAAAG
>NW_015163642.1:470078-484724 GCF_001447785.1 Gekko japonicus | reverse complement strand
ACCTCTGGAGGTTGTGGGCTCACCTGTACTTCAGCCTCTCTTGCCCAAGAGAGCAGGGAAACTTCCATTCATTCCCCAGTCCAGCCGGCTGTGAATTTCTGCTGCTCCCAGGGACGAAGACTGCCTTGGGACAGTCCCTGTTTTCCCACACTTTTTGGCCTTGGGGCAGCTGGGAACTGTAGGCCAGCAGATGAAGAAGCCCCATTCAATCCAGTGAGTGATACCCCTGCAGGCCCCTCTCTGGAACTACAGCTCAATTAAACCTTATGGGGAAACATTTTAAACAAATAACTACAGCCATCTTACAAACACAAGTAACTGCCATTTCGTGACACCAACAGCCACTGAGGGGAAAGTTAGTCCCACACAGGAAAAGCGTCTTTGTCAAGAGAGAAAGCCATTTGCCAGTAATTCTGACAGGGCACAGTGGTTGAAGGGGAAGTGGGCTGGGAAGAGGAGCAGACTTAGTCCCACAAAGGAAAAGCGTCTTTGTCAAGAGAGAAAGCAGTTTGCCAGTAATTCTGACAGGGCACAGTGGCTGAAGAGGGAGTGGCCGGGGAAGAGGAGCAGACCCAGCACCTGGCCAATGGCACTTGAGTACTCTTGAGTTGCAGCTGACGAGCCAATGGCTGAGGGAGAGCATGGAATCTTGCCACCCCAAAACAGGATTATTATATAGGAGAGATTATCTGGAACTAGGGGTGAGTGGTATAGTGACCAAGTTCGTAGATGACACAAATTTATTCAGGATGGTGAAAACCAAAGCTGACTTTGAAGAGCTCCAGGAAGACCTCCACAAACTGGGTGAGTGGGCAACAGTGTGGCAAATGAAGTTCAGTGTTGGTAAGTGTAATGTGATGCATATTGGGACACAAAATCCAATCTTCAAGTATAGGCTAATAGGGTCTGAACTTGCTGAGACTGAGAGGGAGAAAGATCTTGGGGTCATAGTGCATAGCTCAATGAAAGTGTCAACCCAGAGCTCTGCAGCGGTGGAAAGGGCAAACTATATGTTAGGGGTTATTAGGAAAGGGATTGAGACTAAAACAGCCAATATTGTAATGCCCCTGTATAGATCTATGATGGAGCCTCATTTGCTATACTGTGTACAGTTCTGGTCACCATATCTCCAAAAAGACATTGCAGAGCTGGAAGAAGTACAGAGGAGGGCAACCAAGATGATTAGGGGGTTGGAGCACCTTCTCTATGAGGAAAGGCTGAAGAGTCTGGGACTTTTCAGTTTAGAAAAGAGGAGACTAAGGGGGGACATGATAGAGGTTTATAAAATTATGCATGAGGTAGAGAGAGTTGACAAAAATAAATTGTTCTCCCTCTCCCAAAATACTAGAACTTGAGGGCATCCAATGAAGCTGATAAGCAGTAGGTTCAGGATGGCCAAAAGGAAATATTACTTTACACAGAGAATGATTAAAATGTAGAATTCGCTGCCAGAGGATGTAGTGATGGACACAGGAATAAACAGCTCGAAAACGGGATTAGATAGACTCATGGAGGATACGTCTATCAATGTCTAGTAGCCATGGTGACTGAGGAAAACCTCCACATCCAGAGGCACTAAGCCTCTGAATCCCAGAGCCAGGAGGCAACAACAGGAGAAGGCCTCAGCCTCTATGCCGTGTTTTGGCCATCCAGAGGAACTGGTTGGCCACTCTGTGAAACAGGATGCTGGACTAAATGGAATATTGGTCTGATCCAGAAGGGTTCTTCTTATGTTGGAGGGCAATGTGACATCATGTAGGATGATTCAACACATATCAGGAATCTATGATTGGCTATGACATGTAAAAAATCAAATATACACATACGTAAATTCACACCTTTGGAAGTTGAAAATCATGGGAACAAATGGAAATAACTTCCATGACAGTATGTGAAAAGGGGTCTTTGGTGCAGAATTTGTGACTGAGAGCCAAACAAGACAAGATGACATGCCCAGGTCTGCCTCAGGAACACGTTTCTATCTTTTTGAGTCAGGGAATGCCATTTAAGAGTGCCACAGGGGCCTGATCCTGGTCGGGACCACTGTGGAGTGAGGGGAGGAATGACTCTTCCCTCCCCCTGCTTGTCTAACTTGGAATGGAGTCAACAGGGGCATGTTAGCAAATAATGCTCCCCCCTGCTGTTTCAGGTAAGGAAAATGGAATGAGGTGAGGCAGGAGCTCCTCCTTCCCCAGCACCACTGTGGTCCTGACCAGAATTGGGCCCCCACATTGCTCTTAAATGGCATTCCCCAACTACAAAATGGAGGCCCATTCCCAGGGCGAACCTGAGGACATCATCTCATATAGTTTTGCCTTTAGAGGGTGTAAATTCCAGGCTGGTTTGAGTTCAAAATTGTTCTACTTTTTAACAAGCTAAGCTCTGAGATAAGTTGTAACAATATCTCATGCTGACAAAATGGCATGATTTCAGAACAACTATTTTTGCAATATGACCTTAGGAACCTGAAAGGCAGCTATTTGTTGTTGCTTTTGTAAACACTGAAAGGATTTGTAGCTGACAAAATGAACTGATCTGACAGTACGTTTTCCCTCCTAAATTGGGTATCAGTGAAATACCTGAAACAGTGTGAATATTTGCAAATATTTTTGGATTTTCACTTGCAAATATGAATTCCTTTCACAACATGTGTAATTGGTAAGAAGACTGTTGGTTTTACATTTTAATTAATATTCATTTATTGAATATTTTTAATTTAAAATTAAAGCAGCTCACCAGGCTGCCTCATTATTAGCATTCAGGCGCAGATTAAAGACTCTTTTATTCTCCTGGGCATTTTGAATAGATCATAATGCCTACTGTTGCTACCTGCATTTTTATATTACTGTTTTTATCACTGCTGTAGGCTACAATCCATCACAGAGTTAAGCACACTTAAGGCCATTGAACTTAATAGGTTTAAGTGAAGTTAACTCTGTGTCAGATTACTAGAGAGACCCGTTTCACTGTTTGTAAGTCTCCTTGAGTGCCCCACAGCCAAAAGGTGATTAACAAATGTTATAAAATGCATCAGTCCAGATCAGATTTGGGGGTGGCTGATGGTCATTATCTCCACTAGATAATCAAGGATGAAGTATTTGTCACTGCAGCGTTGTCATGTACCCCAACAGAGGTTTTTAGAATTTATTCCAAAGTATTGCTGGTCATCATAGGAAGCAACATGCTAAACACAGGCCCCGGTCACATGGGGGGGGGAGCATGGCCAAAGCGTGGCTTTTCTGAGCCGCAGCAAAATAGACACGCGGCGGCAGGATCAGACAGATCCCTCGAGCCGCCGCGCAGTTGCTCCCCGGCACGATCAGATGCTGGGGGGAAGCCACGGAACAGAGAGCGAGGCAGCCGGCTGCGCATGTGTGCGCATGTGCAGTTTGTCCGGGAGCCTCGAATGCTGCGGAAGATGAAGCTTCAGGTAGGTAGTACTCTTTTCTAGGTTTTTTTTTTATGTGGGGTTTCATCTGGAAAGGACAGATCGGGGACGGGTACGCTCCACTTCCCAGATGTTGCGGTGTGATCACGCCGTTTGATGCACTCCCGATCCGTCCCTCTTGTGGGGCAAAATCTCCCGTGTGACCGGGGCCACATAAAGGTAATGTTTTAAACTAATACTTCTGATGGAGATTGGATTTTGAGAAATCACTGCCTGTGTGCCTTAGAAGTAGGTAGAGTTACACAGGTATTTCTCACTGTTGGAAGAGGCAATGTCTGGTGTACAAAGAAGAAAAGGAGATTCTGCAGGGGGCAGCCTTGTAAGCCGCCCTGAGCCTGCATGCGGGGAGGGCGGGGTAGAAATGGAATTAAATAAATAAATAAAAATAAATTAGATAGGATGGTGAGAAGACAGCACCTTCTCTCCTATTGTCATTCCTTGTTTATCCCAAGATTGCTGCTCTTAGGGCAATTTATCCCTTCTTCTCAAAAGTGCCACACTCAGTCTTACTCTCTCTCAGCTACAGATGTAGTTAGGAACCTATCTCTGTTCTCTTTCCTATCAAGAATGTTAATTCTTAAATAAATTGTTGTCTACTTTTTGATCAGGATGTGCACTGTTGCTGTGTTACTCTGCCAAAATGGGTTATGGTGGCCCAGATTAAGTACATCTCTGATTGAAGGTAGAAAGATCACCAGAGGGTCTTGGCATGAGCAGGCAAGAACAAAGGGGAAAAGATGGTGACCTCCTGTGGTGCACAGCAGTGTTCACTCTAGGCTGAGTTAGTGTGAGCTAGCTCACAGTTTTTTAGCCTCCAGCTCACACATTTCTGTCTTAGGTCAGGAAGGATGGTTCCAGAGCAAACTAATTTATGCAGTAGCCAAATCACTCACTCACAACTTTAATGCCAGTAGCAACCAAAATTAGAATTTTTGCTCACAAGACTCCATAGCTTAGAAGGAGCTTTGGTGCACAGCATGGTCACTTGATAGGCTCACAGAGAACAACTATCTAATTTGGAGAGAACAAATGAAGAGTCACCTTCTTGAAACAGGATTATGGGACATTATCCAGGATGCCCAACCAAGAGATGATGACCTGGTAAAGCAGAGAACCTGGGACTCCAACAATGAAAAGGCAAGAAGGGCCATAATCAAAGGTTTAAGATGAAAGAGCAGGGTAATTTACATCACCATCTGGATGAGATTCTTGGATTAACTGAACAATTGAGGAGTGCAGGAAAGGAAACTGTTCATCAGAATCTGATTGTGTTACTATTAATTAGCCTGTCATATGAAAATGTAGTATCTCACATTGAATCTAAGAGTAATCTGTTCCTCATAGAAGTTATAAATTGGCTTGAGGAATTATACAAACACAGACAATTTGAAAAGTCTGATAAAGAATTTAAACTAAATGCTGATCAGATGGCTTTGAATGTAAATAACAGAGGTGGGATCATTTGTCATCTCTGTGGGAAGCCAGGCCACATTAAGAGGAATTGCATTGCCTTTAAACAAAGAGATGCCTTTCCCAGAGAAAGAAAAAGGGGGAAATCCCAAACAGCCACCATTTAAGAAATGTTTTATATTAACACAAGGAGCCACAAAACTCATATTTGGTATCTGGACAATGCCTATACAACCCAAATGTGTGTTCATAAAGATTCCTTTGACACATTTGATGAAGAAAATAAAGAGACATTAAATGTTGCAGATGGGAAGTCTATAATGGCAGAAGAAGGTATTGGCTCAGGAACCATAAAGTACAAACTCTCTAACAGAGAAACCCAAGTCATCCTAGTTAAAGACTGCCTTTATGTCCCAGAACTGGCAAATAATCTTATTTCTGTGACTCATGGAGAAAGGCATGATTATATTGTTAGGAGAAAAAATGCTATATCAGACAGAAGGAACAGTTAATTGCAATTGTCAAAGTGCTCCAGGATTTATATACTCCTAAGACTTGCATGCAGAAAGCAAACTTTACCAAACATTGTGATCACAAGAATTGCTTTTGGCTATGGCACAGTTGGTTGAGACACAGAGACAATTATGCAATTATCCAGCTTGAAAGCCAGAAAAGACTTGCGAAGTACCTGCATGGCACAGCACATCTGAAACTAAAGTTACCAAGAAGTGGCGTCGGGGCCCTTCTCCTCGGACTCTCCATCTCCCGGGGCCAGCAGGAGCGCCTCGAGGGCTGTGCTGACCCTTCCTTGCACAAAACTTTGTTGGTCTTAAGGTGGAACCGGAGTCTCTAGACTCCAGCTTTCTTGCCTTGCATGCTCTAACCTGTTCGTTCCCAGGAGAAGTGGATGGCTGGGTGGGTGGGTGGTGTTGGATTTTCACCCCCATCCCCGGGCCATACCTCTGCCTTCAAAGGAGCCATGGGAGAAGGGAAGCCCCTGTGTGCACTCCAGCCTTGCACAAAACTTTGTTGGTCAGTCTTAAGGTGGCACTGGAGTCTCTGGATGAGGATGCAGCCACGGGCCCCTCTCGCCACCACCGGGAGAAGCTGTCCTGGCAGGGGTTGGGCAATCCACTCTGAGTTCTTGTTCTCAGTATGTGTGGGTCAGTCAAGGAACTAATCTCTGAGGAAGTGTGCACTCCAGCCTTGAATACAACTTTGTTGGTCTTAAAAGGTGGCCCTGAAGTCTGGACTCTAATTTTGTATGCTTTTTCTATGAATTACATATGGAAATGGTCTTTAGGGGAAAGTTAGGGAAGCAATCAATGCATTAATTACAGCAATTCATAACCCAAATAAATGCAGGGCTTAGACTTTTTGCTGGATCCCAGTGCAGGAGATGGAAAGATATTTACAAAAGACAAAGGCATTTGATCCTGCAATGTTAAGCTGCAGATAAAAATAAAGTGTAGCCTCCTCTGGAAATATCCTGAGCTGGGATCAGTTCCCACATGCAGACCATGAATTACTGATCCAGAATAAAATTTTCCTCTCTGTGTTTGGGTGCATTCCTTGATTTATGTTTTATGGCCTGATAATAAATGGCTACAGGAAGGGGGTTTTTTAATCCTCCCCCCTCCCTACCATGCAAAGCCTGACTGCAATGGGTCTGGGGAAGGGTAAGCTTGCAGAAAGTCTCCATGCATCAATATTTATATGATATGATGGCTTACTATACCTTTTGGCTGGTGCTGAAATATTCTGGAAAACATTTTACAATCCAATCCGGTTTGGGCGTTCGCCATGGTAGCCACTTTCTCCTGATCTTCGGGAGACAACTGCCAGAGCCCGCGGCAAGGAGGGGGCACGATTGTTCGCGCCACCCCCAGAGCCTCCACATGAGGCTCCCAGCCATGGGGTGCTAGAAGGCTCTTCCTCCAGCAACCCTGCCGGCAAAGGGGGGCTTTCTCTATGCCCCGAAGGTCCCGCCACCGAGCATCCCAAATGGGAATCAGAAATCGCACACCGGAGCAAGTGCTTGGTGGCCGAGCAATTTAAAATGAAAGTGGATTTATCATTGAAATGTGAGTTAGAGTCTAAGCGAGAAACACCGAAGAGCTAGCCGAAAACCTACCCTTTAAAAGTGGGGGGGGGGACTCTTCCCCGCTAAGAAAAGTGAAGCGAACTTTGTGCAATTACGAAAAGGGGGGTGGACTAGTGAAGCAAGACAGACAGAAATAAAAAGCATTTAAGAACTTACCAAGCTGTTTTAAAGAGTATCAGAGTCTGTGATAACTTTTACTAAAAGTAAACAATCCCCAAACATGGTGCCCACGAGGAAAGATGAGAAAGACAAACAAGTGAAACCTAAGCTTCTTGCCAGAACTGCTGGCCCAGCGAGTCCTGCTCCTAGACAGGACACAACTACAGAGCTGCAAAAGATGCTGACGGAAGCATTGTGACCTCTGCTGGAACAAGTCACGGCATTGTATAGCAAATTCGATGCACAGCAAATGCAATTAACTGAAATGGCCAAAAAAACAGATAAAACTGAACAAGTAAAAGAATTGAATGTCAACACTAAAAAACTTAAAAAACAACTGCAGGTGATGGGGAAAAAAGAGATTGATGGAGGAGTCTCAACTGTTACAGCTACAAATGGAGAGAGCAAGCTATGTCTTAAGATTTCAAGGTGTTCCAGAAGAAAAGACTGAGAATCTGAAACAGACTATGTGCGATGTATTAGACCCCATGGCAGACAAACGGATACTCTACAAAGCATTCAGGTCGTATTCTGAATTTACAAGAAAAAATAATCTGCCTGGGGAAGTGATTATAAGATTAGACAAGTGAGAGATCAAATTCTCAAAGCGACAAATGGATCTACCCTGAAAATGAAAGACAAAGAAATAAAAGTGTTAAAGGACATACCATTTGAAATAAGAAGGAAGAGATGGAAATACAGAAACTTGGTGATATTTTTACAAAATAACAACATCCGATACAGATGGATTGTCCCCGTAGGCACAATCTTCAAATTCGTGGACAAGAAAGAAAAAATTGACTGTTGAAAAGGCACGCAAATTTTTGCAGCAACACAGTCGTCCATCAGGAGACGTAGAAGTCGAGAAAGAGGACAGCACCAAAGAAAGCGAAAAAGAAGGAGCAGCAGCATCTTCAGATGAGAACTCAGATTCCAAATTAGGGGCAGTCACCCTGAAGACAAGCTATCTTTTGAGGGGGGGAAAGTACAAAAAATGAGATGTTATTACACTCTGAAAGCTTTTACAATGTATTGTTATAATTATTTCTTCGGTTGCTTTTTAAGAAGTCAGAAGTGGTGGTGTTTAAATTTATTTTACAGTATAAATTGACTACTAGATGACCACATTCAATGAACTTGAATCGAACTTTGAACTAAAAGCTAATTTGTTAAGCAGTATGTATGACCACCATCTCTCAGGTTTTTAGTGGGTTTTCTTTACTTTTCCCCATAGTATGTAGATCCCCCCCCTAATTTTCGTTGTAGTTTATAGAAAATGCAAATTAAAAAAATCCCCTACAGGGGGCATTTAAAAAAGAAAGAAAAGAAAACATTTTACAATCTGAAGCTTCTACATGATCAATTTCCTGCACTCTCCCTTTAGAACTTGCTGTTGGGAAGTGTGCCACCTCATCCCTACCCCAGTCTTGTGATGTTATTTGGCTGTTATTTGGGCACCTCTTTACAATATCCAAAGATTGTTCAGGGCTCTATATTTTGCTGTGGCATCTCCAGTTAAAAGGACCAGGCAGTAGGTGATAGACCCTGGAGAGCTGCTGCTAGTCTGAATTAATGGTACAGACTTTGACAGACCAAGGGTCTGATTCTGTATAAGGCAGCTTCATATGTGTTCATGCTAGAAAAAAACTTTCCTGCAGTCACTCCATCAGTTGCTGGGCTCCATTCAAGGTGCTGGTTACCATGTACAAGGCCCTTCATGGCTTAGAGGACCCACATTTCTGGTCATCTGAATAGAGCCTTCTAAAGGTGGTTCTTTGTAAATTGGTAAGATCAGCAGCCACCCACTTGTAGTAGTGGTAGATAACTCAATGAAGATGTTGACTCAGTGTCCCCCCACTGGTTTTTGAATGTTGTGGTTTGTAATAGCAGTAGAAAAAGTAAGAGTCCAGTAGCACTTTTAAAGACTAACAAAATTGTGGCAGGGTATGTGCTTTTATGAGTCACTGCTCATTTCTTCAGACTTATTTCCATTTATTCTTTGCATCCTCCTGGACGGAATCCTCTTGTACCAAATTGAGACCTAGGTTTCCTGTTTCATTACCAGTGCTGATATCTCTACTCCTACTACCGCTCTGCATATCACACCCAATCCATTCAACCTGACTATTGCCATTCAGCATCTGAAATCATCTTTATAAAGTTTATATCTCCAGTACCTTGTGTTAATCTTATGGCACACATGGCCCAGCCTGAGAAAGTGACATTTATGTCAGATCTGGCCCTCATAACAAATGAGTTCAATACCTCTGTGCTAGAGAATCTTTAGGATCTCTGGAGACAAGAAAAGCTGGGTGGGGAAAGAGATCTGATAACATTTCTTGCAACAGGAAGAGGTCTCTTGCAGCTGGATCCATCAGGTTTTTGATTGTATCTTTGCATGCTCTAGGTTAATAACTAAGGTTTTTGATATCCAGAACATATCAGTCCTTGAATATGTTTGGTGTCTGTCAGAAAAGAAAGTATAATCCTTAACCCTGGATGTCCCCACCCACTTTCAATGTAGCAACAGTCAGACTGCAAAGCCACTCCTAACCACTCTTCTTTCAATTTCAATTTCATTTTTAAATGGTAAATCCATCTGCATGAACAAGATTGGGGGGGCATGCCTTTTAAAATTCCCTTTTGCCCTTTTTGCAGTCCAGAAAGAATATTGGCAAGAAATGTGCACTCTGTACATGTTCATGCTCTTCATTTTGCTGTTACTTAAAATGGTGTGGTACAGTTTCAAAGGGACAACTAACTGGGATGTATAAAAGGAATGACAGGATTGTCCATTGGAAACCATGGGAGAGGCTTGAAGGCCCATTGGAGATAATGGGAGCGAATGCCAATTGACTTGCATGGGCTCTACTGAAATACATTGCAGGACAAAAAAAAGTTGCAAAGAAAATGTGGAATAGTTTTTCCATTAAGGACTTTGGGCCCAGATAGGCTACTCTGGGACTGGAACAACCCCCATAGATAGTGACAATGGCCTGTGATGTCACTGGCTTCTCCCTATGAGGTCACTGGGCCTTGGTTCTTTTAAGCACCTAGCATAGCAATGCCTCTGGCCCAGCCCCCAGGAAATTGGAAAGTCTACACCCTTGGGAGCAGTCAGCTGGAGCAGCAGGAAGCAAGAAACCAAAGGTATGTCCTCAACTGAAGCTGAGTATGTATCCACAGGAGGAGCATGCAGAAAACTGAAATAGTTACTGCAACTAATGCAAGACTTTGGGTTAGAGGAACCCAAATCCATACAAATCTTTGAAGACAACCAAGGGTGCATAAAAGTTGCACAGATGGAGAAGATCAACTCAAGAACTAAGCATATGGATGTGAAGCATCACCTAGTAAGAAACAGGCAAGAAGAAATGCTTGTTGAGTTGGAATACTGTCCTACAGAGGAAATGGTTGCAGATGCACTCACCAAGCCACTTTCTCGAGAAAAGCCTGAAAACCTACATAAGAAGATAAATCTCGTGGACTTTGTACACTAGACCTTGAGAAGGGGTGTTGGAAAAGGCAGCGTCTGGTGTACAAAGAAGAAGAAGAAGATCCTGCAGGGGGCAGCAAGAATACAATTAGATAGGACAGTGAGGTCAGTACCTTCTCTCCTGTTAAGAGTCATTCCTTGTCTGTCTCCAGATTGCTACACTGTCTTCTTCTTGGAAGTGCCACACTCAGTCTTACCCTCTGTCTCAGCTAAAGATGTAGTTAGGAACCTATCTCTCTGTCTCCGCTATCCTATCGTATGCTAATTCCTATATAAATCTTTATCAACTTCTTTAATCAGGTTGTGCACTGTTGCTGTGTTAATTACTCTGCCAACACTTGTAAAAAAGGCAAAGGCTGTTTTAACAACATGCCTGTGCGCTTCTGCCCAGCCACCTGGAATACAGAATTCATATCCAATGTCTCCAAGTGTCTTCCAACTGTAAGTGGGCTTTGTGCCATATACATGAGGGCTGTAAAAGGGAGAGCGCATAGGCTGGTCTAATGTGCATTGGGCTTTCCAGGGCTGACAGCGGTACCAGATACATTTCTACTTGCAGCTGTACTTCCTATAACTCCTTCTGAACAAACAAACAAAAAGTAAACAAGAAGTTCACCAAGGCAACATAAGATGCTTGTACTCCCTCCTCCAAAAAAAAGAAAAAATGTATCATATGTACAAAGGCAGTCCAGAAATATCCCTCCATGGGAATAATATGTATCGGCATCAATGCTCCCTCTAAGCTGTGGAGTCTTGTGAGCAAAAATTCTACTTTGTGAGCTACTGGCATTAAAGTTGTGAGCGAGCGATTTGGCTCCTGCATAAATTAGTTTGCTCTGGAGCCATCCCTTCCTGAACTAAGACAAAAATCTGTGAGCTGGAGGCTAAAAAACTGTGAGCTAGCTCACACTAACTCAGCTTAGAGGGAACACTGATCGGCATACAGAAATCAATTCCTGTTTTCCCACCATACTGAGGTGCTCTGAAAAGTTTTCTAGACAAGCCACAACGGAGCGCCTGGATGATAGGAACTTTTGAAGCACATGACTTTATAGTGGTATTTAAATGGGAACCAAGTCCTTGAAAACTGATTTTGAGCCCTTTTGAAATCCTCTTCTGGAATGCTCCAGGATGAATCCTGGTCTCTGATTGAAAAGGCACCCGGAGGAGAGGTTTGTATTGCTGAATAGAAGCAGAAGGGGTGGGGGGAGCCAGCGGTTACAATTCTTCTTTTTGCCAGCATTGCTGAGTATAAAAGGAAACCCTTGTCCTTTTGTCCCTACACTCGCCCTCTACAGATGCACATGCAAAATCTAATTAAAATTTAGCAGAAGAGGGGGAAAAACCTGACATGGGTTTTTTAGCTTTAAAAAAAAACAGTGAATGAGAGAGAGAGAGATCTTTAACAAAGGCCATAATATTAACGGGGCCGATTCGTCAGCCGCTACCTGATAATATAGAGTCAGGAAAGCTTTATTAACACTGGAAGCCTGGGTTCTTTGTTAATTACGGTCTTTGCTAATGATTTGGAATATTGGCCAGTTCCGGGGGATGTTGATGAATAGAGACCTCGCTAAGATTTATTCCTAATTATCTCATTTGTCTCCCTCCATTACTTTTTATGGCTGAAATTTATGGAGCTATTACTGGGGACATTGCTGCAGCTCAGAGATGATTTGGGAGAAGAGAGATGTTTAATAATAATAACAATAATAATAACAATAACACTAGATTAATAGGAAACCGATTATGCTACAATGGGCAGAAGGGTCTTTTGCGCTCTCCCCTATCTTGACCCCCCCCACACACACCTCATTGTCTCTTGGCTCATGCTTAAGGAGAAGTCATGTCCTTGCTGAAAACACAGAGGGGATGTTGAAAGAGCAGTTTGGAAATTCCTTCTGTCACTTGCTCAAGCCCCTTCTATGTCCCTCTGGCTAACTTGTTCTCAATAAGGCAGAATAAATCCATCATGCTTTTACTGTTTTGCCTCCCTATCGTCCCCACTGCTTTCCACCTCCTTTATTCATGCTTCCTACTGCTCTCATTACATCAAGGCAGCCCACCCTCTTGTGATTCTCCTGATGGGTTGGATCAGCACATCTACAGGATGGCTGAAGGCTCAGAATTGGCCATCCATTGCTCACTGAAGTCCTTAGAGAGATCCATGAAGGGTGGGTTAAAAATCTCTTTCATTGCAGCTAATTCATGCTTGGGAGGGATGTGGAATGATATAGTATAGTCCAATCTTGTCAGATCTCAGAAGCTAAGCAGGGTTGGTACTTGGATGGGAACCCACCAAGGAAGACTTTACAGAGCAAGGCAACGGTAAACCACCTCTGCTTAATCACTTGCCTTGAAAACATTATGGGGTCAGCATAAATCAGTTGCAACTTGATGGCACCTTACATGCGCAATCCATGCTGGAGATGTAAAATAGATCATCACCTTACAAATAGTAATTGCATTCAGTGCTAAGCTTCAAAAATCAAGTATGTGTCAATCATGTGGGCTCACTGGATTTCAAGTTAAAACAATAACATTATGATAATCACCAGTGAATTCTACTGCAGGCTGTTTGCAAAAGGGATCTTGCAATGGGGGAAAACAGTCATGTGAATCTTGTTCAGTATTAGTGCTTTATCAGTTGGTACCAGTTGGGATCTTTTATACAGACTAATGTGGCCCCGAGAACGCATTATCAATGGGAGGCTGTAGACATTTGGTCAAGTTTACCAAAACAGAAAGTGACTTGCCATACATTTTAGGAAACATCTGTGGTGCACAACCCTATTGGCAGAGGTCATTTCGGGGGGGATCGCGGGGGATCGCAGTTCCCCCGGGTGAGGTAGGGAGGGCGAGGAACATGAAGAAGCCTCGCCCCTGCTTCCGGCCGCCCCGCTTCCGGCCCTCATTCAGCCAGGAGGAGGCAGGAGAAGAGGGAGGGTAAGTTGCTTCCTCCCTGCCTCTCCCCACCCCTGCCTGCCTGGGGCCAGGGAGGGCCTTCGCGGGGCTTCCTTGCACTCCCGCCGGCCTTGCAGGTCCACCACCGGGCCCCTCATGGGACTCAGCAGTGGAGCTGCAAGGCCGCCGGCGACGGCCGGGACCGTTGGGGGCGGGGTGTGTGGCCTTATGACACACTTCCGGTGATGTCAGGGGGTGTGGCATATGCTAATGAGTTATGCTAATGAGTTCCCCTAGCTCTTTTTCTACGAAACGACCCCTGCCTATTGGCATGTTAACAACACAGGTTGAGTAGATTTTCAAAAATTCAGCAAAGCAGTCATGCTCTTGCTTTACTACATGCTTACATGTCAACCTAAACTTACAATGCCAATGCACATCCATTCAGGCATTCTCAGCATACTGACTGGGTCAGCTGACCCTCACTGTCATTGTATCATAGCAAATATGCATTTCATTGGAGAGAATAGAAGCATGCATCTCACCATCGCTATCGTTAGGATTCTCTTCCATTTGAATTGGCAATTCACTTTTATCCCTGACTGTATGTCCTACTATGTGTGAATCCCAGCCTGAGAGTAAATGAGGGATTAGCAGAAGAAAGAAAAAGAGAAGAACTAAAAAAAAAAAGAATTTTCAGAGAGTAACAGTTGGTGGCTTAGGACACACTTGTTAATGAAAAGTAAGGGGCATTTTGCAGTGCCCAGAGTGTAGTGAAATTGGCAGAAGCTTGGTGGGGGGAGACAGTGGTCTGTGTGAAAACACAACACATGGAAGCCTGGTGGAAAGCACACTGGGACTAGTGAACAGATCCAGTTCTTCAGGATCACAGTGTCCACCAGGGCTTTTTTTGTAGAAAAAGCCCAGCAGGGACTCATTAGCATAATAGGCCACACCCTGACACCACAGCTCATTAGCATATCAGGTCGCAGCCCCCTGTTGCCAGAAGTGTGGTCATCCAGCCACACCCACCTTTTGCTTCTTATTCTGTTGACCTTGTTTGTTGTCAAACCAGGGCCTTTTTTGTAGCAGGGACTCCTTTGCATGTTAGGCCACACATCCCTA
>NW_015163642.1:465526-469670 GCF_001447785.1 Gekko japonicus | reverse complement strand
CATTCCTGCCCAAAAATAGCCCTGGTGTCCACCTTGACATGACTATCGCTTGCCATTTCCTTGCCATGTGATTGTGTTCTTGGCACAAACACTGACAAGCTGATCTAGTAATGACTACGCTATATAAATCAATGCCAGCTGCTCTGCTGGCATGTTACTGATCCTTCTCCTTGCCTCTGCCTGGCATGCAGACAAATCCTTCAGTTTTATTCTGCTTAGGTGAACTGCACGTTTTCCCTGCACTGAAATACACCCCCTGCTCAAACAAAGCTTCATTCATTGCCTTTCAGAACACAGGGGGCTTTAACAGTCACTAAAGAGATCTTGAGGATACGGCTGCAGTTGGAACTGGGGAGCTGACACAATGCCATCCCACTAGGCAGTGAAGCCTGCACAAAACTGCTTCATTAGTCTGTACTACCTGAATCAAGGGCATAGCTGAGCAGACATAAAAATACCTATCTTTTAAGGCTATGTATGAACAATTATTCCTGCAGAGCGGCAAGAGTGACTCCCTCCATTTTGCTTCCAAGAGTCTTGATCCAGCATAATATCTTGATACCTCTACAACCATAATGAGGGAGGGAAGGAGCCTCATTGAATTGGGGAGTCTGTTTTTCCCCTGATTACAGGCGAGTCCTCTAGGACCATACAAACCCATTAAGTTGTGAATGTACTGGATTTCAAGCGGCCGTCTCTCTGTTACATTTCTCCCTTGAAGGAAACTTCTTACAGCCTGCGTAGGTATTTATTTATTTAAATCATTTATCAGACATCTGATAAATTGCAGAACTCTAAAAGTGGCTTACAATATAAATAAAACTTTATACAAAATGCTATAAAACAATTATTATAAAACCTATACAAGTTATAGTTTAAAACTCCAATTAGGACTGCCAATAATAAAAGCTAAATCAATCGAAATGCAGTCCTAAATAAATCTGTCTTCAGCTGGCTGCTGAAGACTGACAATGAGGGAGCCAGGCAAACCTCCCTGGGAAGGTTGTTCCATAATTGTGGGGCTGCCACAGAAAAGGCCCTCTCTCACAAACCCACCAAATGAACTTCTTTAATTGGCAGGACGGTCAGGAGGGCATTTCCCCAATATCTTAATTCCCAGGCAGGAACCTAGGGGAGTAGACCATCCTTCAGATATCCTGATCCCAAGCCATGTAGGGCTTTAAAGGGCAAAACCAACACCATGAATTGAGCTCAGAAGCAGATCAGTAGCCAGTGTGATTCATGTAGTATTGGGGACATATGCTCCTAATAGCTGGCCCCGACGAGCAGACTAGCCACAGCATTCTGCACTAGCTGCAGCTTCCGAACACTCGTCAAGGGTAGCCCCAAGTAGAGGGCACTGCAGTAGTCCAGTCTAGTGGTAACTAAGGCATGGATCATTGTGACTAGATCTGATTGACCCAGGAATGGACACAGTTGCCACATCAGCTGGAGCTGTGCAAACACATTCCAAGCCCCAGCAGCCACCTAGTTCTCTAAGGTGACGGCTGTGTCAGGCAGCACTCCCAAACTGCAAACCTGGCTTTCCAGGGGGAGTATAACCCCATCCAAGACAGGGGAGATCTCAAATGCCTGGTCTGCCTTTCCACTGACCCGGAGAACTTCAGTCTTGTTCACTCTCATCCAGCCCATTACTGACTCCAAGTACCATTTCAGAATATTAACAGCATCCTCAGAATTAGGAAGAAATGAAAGGCAGAGCTGGGTATCATTGGTGACATCACAGCCCATATCTCCTGCTGACCTCTCCCAGTGGCTTCAGTTAGATATCAAATAGCAGGAGGGATAAGATGGAACTCTGCAGCACCCGAGAGGTCAATAGCCATGAGGCAGAGCAGGAATTTCCCCAACACTATCTACTGAGACTGACACACCCCCCCCAGATAGGACTTGAACCATGTAGTACCCCATGTAGTACCCCTTAGTCCCAGTGCTGAGAGGCAGCTCAGTAGGATACTATGGCCAATAGTATCAAAGGCTGCTGAGAGATCCAGCAGAATGAGCAGGGTGATATCCCCCCTGTCCAGTTCTCATCAGAAGTCATCAACCATCCAAAATAAATAAATAAAAACCAAGGTGACCAAAGCAGTCTGTGTTCCAAATTGTGGCCTGAAGTCAGATTGAAATGGATCCAGAAAAATCAGATTCCTCCAAGAACCCTGGTGCTGAGAGGCAACAACATGCTTTAGCACCTTGCCCAAGAATGGAAGACTGGAAATTTTCTAACATAGTAAGGCTCATAGTAAGGCTCAGGGATTTCCCCCAAAAAACAAGTCTAATCACTGCCTCCTTGGGCATGGGTGGCACAACTCCCACTCTCAAGGAAGCATTTACCACTCCCCTTGTCCAACTCAGCCAGCCCCCCTCTGGCAGCTTTTATCGGTCAGGAAGGGCAATGATTGAGAACATAGGTGGTAGGTCTCCTTTGTCCAAGGATCTTGTTCCCATTCTTGGGATCCACAAGCTGAAAAGTATTCATATAAATTGGACAAGCAGATGTCAAAGGTACATCATCTGGACATGCATCCATGCCAGCATCTAACCCAGAACAAATCTGAACAATTTTGTCTGCAAAGTAAGTGGCATATTGATCGCAGTGGGCCGTCATATGGCCAGAGTCCAAATCCTTGGGGCTATGAAGTAAAAGTCCCCAAACTACACAAAACAGCTGGATAATTACATGCAGGTGGAATGGTGGCAGAGAAATGTTGTGTTTTTGTCATCATCACTGCTGCAGAATAGGCTGTATTATGGGCTCTGTGTTGTGTTCAGCCTTGCTCTGAGCTTTCCGCCAGCATCACTCTAGCTGTCCTCCCTCCCGTTTTGTTGCCATTAGATCCCCAGTGAACCAGAGAGACTGTTTGGCTCTGTCCACAGGAAGAGGGTACTTAGGGGTGATTGTGTCAACAGCCTGGGTCCCCTCCCTATTCTAGAGAACCGTCAGAGACTTGACAGAATCATCAGATATGGATACATTATGGATACAAGGAGAAATAATTTTAAAAGTCTGTCCCAAACTGGTTCCACATGGCTCCGGGCAGTAGTAAGGAATGGATGGGCAGAATGTGCTGTTTCTTATACATTATGTCCCAGTCAAATATATATGTATATGTCTAGTATGAATTCAATGAGTGTGGAATTAGTTTTAGTTCTTCCAGGGCAAAGTTTACAAACACCCAACAATGGTTTGACCAATAGTTTCATGACAAAGCACACAAAGAATGAAATAAAAAGTCAACATACACAGTGACTGTGAACAATGATGGCTCCACAACATTGCCTCCCTCCCATTTGTTGAAAAGGTAGCTGTCCTCTGCGAGGCCAGTCACTGGACTGAAGCCAATGTCATTTGAGACAGGGATCATACCCACTTTTAATATCATAAAAGGCCATTCCACACAAGTAGGTAGGAGTAACAACCCCCTTCTTTTATGCAGGCTGAACCCTTCTGGGAAGACAAGCGCTATTGCTTTATTATATTTATAACTCACTGTAGACTCTAGTTGGGTTTTCTTTCCATTCAGTGCTATTTGACTTTAAAAAGTGGGCCTAAAACTCAGGACCTGTGCAGAGAAGTCCTTCTCAGTCAAGCAGCTACCATAGGGGCTCCTGTCCCAAGTGCTGGGGTTTTTTGCTAATGAAACCTGTCTGGGGTAATTATTTTAATCTGGGTTATTGGGATGGAAAGCAGCTCTTTCTGTGTCTGCAAATTTATAATAACATGAAAAAACCCTCCTCTCCATAAGAGCCTTGCTTCCTTTGATCCTTTGTGCAAGGCCTCTTATCGGCAGGCGAGTAGGTTTACATAGTGAAAGATAGAGGAATAATACTCAGCCGAGATAAGCTGCAGCCCCGTCTTGCCTTTGTGTAGCAAATTTGATAGCACTGGGAAAATGTTTACTGGGAGACTTTGGGAGGGAATTAGTCCCCAATGCAGCTGAGAAAAATAATTGCCTTGAATTATAATTCGAAGGGCATCGGGTGGGGTTTCTGCCACCATCTGTTTGAGCTCTTGTGTATTCATCCTGGTTGCCCCTCTTGGTGTACTCAACTTTGGAGGGAGGATTTTAAGCGTCCATCCTCATTTAAGAGTAACGATCTTTATTAGACTGAAAGAGGGTGG